>NC_038251.2:3208667-3451999 GCF_000004515.6 Glycine max | reverse complement strand
TATGTGTGAGGTGACGCAAACGTCATATAGAAGTGCGGTATTAAACGGTTAATTTTATATTATATTTTAAAATATTTTCAACTAATTTAAAATAAAAAATAACATATATTTAAGTAGATGTTATACTTTTCATTATATTGATTAGTATAATAATAATATCATTGCCTATTTTTAGATTGTATTATGTATTGTCTTTGTCAAACTAATTTATTAACTAGGTGATTGAGACAAAACTGATTAATATACTGAAGTTAAGATTTAATCATTTGAATAATATTTGAATTTAATTTTTAACAAAAATAATCATTTATCAAGTTTTATTTATGTTTCGATTGAATTATTTCCAACTAGTCAAAAATAATAAATCAAATGATGACAACAATAAAAATAGTTATCCATTATCAATATTTTGAATTATATTATGAAAATAAAAAATAAATATTTTTAAATTTAAGAAATAGAGTGAAAATATTGATTAAGTTTAAGAATCAAGAGAAAAGGAAAAGAAAAATAAAATAAAAAAATAACATAATCCATCCTTAATTATGTACCATGTTGATATTGTATTATAGTCTTTTAACAATTGTTTATCAAAGGATTATAACAGATTCTTCTAAAAAAGATTATAACTAATTATTACTTAAAAACATTAATTTTAAAGTTTTGTGGCCTTTAAAACTATCGTTAACCTAAATAGCTATGAATATTTATATCATTTTTTCGATTTCAAACCGTAAAAAATAAAAGCATAAAAAAATGTTAAATATGCAATTTTTTTTTCCGCATTTCTGCGCATCTCAATGGAGAAATAAAAAGGTGTGACCCTTAAACTTTTTTATTTTCTTGCCTTATTTCTGTTAAATCAAACGTATTTTTATTTATTTTCCACTTATTTTATCATTCTTCCTTTTATTTCTTCAACATTTCTAACCAACTAAACACACTGTTAATTTTTTTCCTGTAAAAAATGGAAAACAATTTTAATGTAAAGAAAAATACAGTATTAATTAATATAGTTTTTAATCTGTACTAGTTCTATACATTATCCTCCACAAAAAAGAAAAAAAAATAATAATCAGGAACCTGCTTAGCTTCTAACCAAAAATAAAAATGAAAGGCACAGCAAATTTGCATTTATGTTTCAAAGTCAAAAAGGTAAACTAAGAGGCAAGAAAAGCAGAACGTGATATGGCTGACACATATCTACCCTCGAAATTCAGGTACTATTTAAGTTTTATGACAAGTATGCCCCTCCGCCACCGCGTTCAACCAACAATAAATGTACTATTAACACACGTCGTTTTATAAATAGGAGCACTGATTCAGTGCTGCCAGGCTCAGTTACAACATTTGTTAGCTTCGTTACCGTGATCGAGCTGGAACGCGTGGATCACCGTTGGGACAAAACAAACGCACATGCGCGTTGACAGCGGGTCCCACTTCAAACGGCGTCGTTTGGGAGGAAGGCGATTCCTTCGAGACGCTGACTTTTCCTTTTGATACCAATCGAACGGTGACGAGGGCGTGTAGTTCGAAAGACAAAACCAGCTTGCACAAAATCGTGGAACCTCAATTAAAACCCGCCACGTCATCAAAATACTGTTTGTTGGTATTAATTTTCAACAGTTAACACCGAGTCGGATAGATATAGAAGTTGTGATGAAAGTGTGATTTGATGATTAGTTTGTACAATTAAGAAAATTTAAATAAATTTTTGGAAATCTTAATTCTTTCATTTGAAAATTGAAATTAATGACTAGTTTGATTAAGATTGAAACAAGTGATTATGACGTAAAATAATCTAGTCATTAGTTTTCATTTTTTCAAAAAAAAAAATATAATCGTAATCTAATTTATGTTTATGTATATTCATATTTTTTCCAGCATAAAAAATATTCATATTTTTTTAAAAAGCAGTTGATTTTAATTTTACTATAAGTTATTCAAAATAGCTTTTTATTATCAAATTTTAAATTTTCTTAGCCTGTGATTATTTTGTAAAGTTCAAAAAAATACTGAAAAAACTAAAATAAAGGAATTAAGAAATTTTAAATGTCTAAATATATTTTAATATTATCACTTTTTTAAAATTTTACACTAATGTGATTGATGAATTTTATTTTCAATGACTTATTTAAATAGATTCTAAATTATTTTGAAAATTGTATTGAAAATCACATGAGAAGCCACTATTACCTTTTCAAATAAAAATTTTGCACTTTTGATTTTTTATTAAGTGTTGTAATGATATTGACTAACAGTGTTTATTTGAATATTTTGTTTCAATAATAATTAATGTAACAATGTTATAGAGGTATACATTTAAGTTTCACTAATGAAATGATTTCCGTAAAAAAAAGTATACGCTATTTATCCTCATAAATATAAAAATATTTAAAATTTATTAATGTGAGATTTTTAATACTTATAAAATTAAAATGTGTCATTTTAATGTAAATTCAGATAAATTTAAACTTATAATGATAATTTTTTATATGGTTATAACGTTTTTATATTTACATGGATGAAAATATATTTTAAAAAAACTAAAATGTTAGTTTAGTGGTGCACTTAAACTGAACTACCCAAACAGGCCTTTTAGGTTTAGCGTTTGAAACCCACAAAAAGGACATAAATGCCCTTTACTTTTCTCGTGTTTTCTTTTAATTGGTAACGCAGAACATTTGATTTTACAATCCGTGTTTCACCTTGGAGACACCCAGAACAGAATATATTAAAGCTCCAGGAAAATGGTCACCATATTAGGACCCTCTTTCTCTTTCTCTCTCTTTTTTCTCATACACAGTTCGTGACACTCCTTTTTCATGTTTGGGGACTCTCTTCTGGGCTTTCTTCGGTTTAAGCCTTAGAAGACGGAGATTATTAAAACATGGGTTGCTTTCGTTGCACAGGCAAATCAAGCAAAAAAACCAACAACAATAACATTAATCACGCCGAGAAGCACACCAATCACAACGAGAAACATACTGCTGCTGGTAAATTTCGCCAATGGATCTTCATTAGTTAATGTTCTCATGCATTTTACTAAAGCAGAGATGAAACAGGTTCACCCATGACCCATTGTTTGTGATCGCGTTCAACCTTCACCATTATTATTAAAAAAATTGAAATTTGGGACGTGGGTTTGTCCTGAATTGATCAAGGGTCTTTCTTTTCATCGATGCAAATTGATATTTTTTTTTCCATTTTGTAATAATTTTTTCAAGGAAATATTGTTACGTTCTGACATGTGGAAGAAAAATATGAATTTGGTTTTGATTTATTTCTGTTTAATAATGCAATTTTTTTCGTTGGTCAACAATAACGTTCTGCGTCACCGCTTCTGGAAATTTTAGAATGAGTTTTGAACGTGGATTGAATAATTTTGAAGGGACTCAAATTGTTCGTGTTCCATAAACCAAAATATGGGACTTTTTTTTCAAAAAAAAATTTGTTGTTGTTGTTGATTGAATGATCCGATCTATAATCCAAAGTGGCGCTTGCCATTTTGTGTTTTTTTTTTCTTTTAAATTTTGATGGCTGTAGGGTTTTTATTATTTATGGTATTGGTATCCTTGGATGAATTTACGTGACGTTTTGTTTGATCTCTCTCCCTCACGTGATATTAATATTGTATGTATGTGTGTGTATTTTTTGCAGATAAGGTCAAAGTTGATTTGAATGTGAATGGTAAACAAGAAGATAATAATCCTAAGCCTGATCAGCTATCTCTGGACGTGGAGAATTTGAATTTAAAAGAGGTTTCCAATGAAGGAAAAGTTAACAGTTACCGGGCACAGACATTTACTTTTGCTGAGCTTGCAGCTGCAACAGGGAATTTCAGGTCAGATTGCTTTCTGGGTGAAGGAGGGTTTGGCAAGGTTTATAAGGGGCGCATAGAGAAAATAAACCAGGTTCGTTAAAAATAGGTACCAAAATTAATATAACGATTAATGAAATAGAATTATGTTGTTTTAATCCAGCTCTTGTCATGTCTTGCACGTTTATGATCAGGCTTGTTATTGTTCGTGTAGGTTGTAGCAATAAAGCAACTAGATCCTCATGGGCTTCAAGGAATTAGGGAATTTGTTGTTGAAGTGTTGACATTGAGTTTGGCAGACCACCCTAATTTGGTCAAGTTAATTGGTTTTTGTGCTGAGGGAGAGCAGAGGCTATTGGTTTACGAATATATGCCATTGGGATCTTTGGAGAATCATTTGCACGGTATATTCTGTTTTCCTAATATCTTGTTTTTTGTTGGATAGAATCAAGGTTTTAAATTGTGGTTGCAGTTGTGGGTTTGTAGCAATCCTTAACATTGAGGGAAATTGCTGACAATGTCGCTCATGTGGCCGCAATTGTAATCGTGGAGACTTTAAAAACTTTGATGTTGCGGCCAAAATCACTGTCGCATATTGTTTTTTAAAACCTTGGATAGATTAGAATGTACTGGCAATGGTATTCTTTGTCCCCATGGTTTGTATCTTTTTCTTTCTTTCATTTTGCCAGATCTTCCGCGTGGTAGAAAACCGATTGACTGGAATACAAGAATGAAAATAGCAGCTGGTGCAGCTAGAGGCTTAGAGTATTTGCATAATAAAATGAAACCTCCTGTCATATATCGGGACCTGAAATGCTCCAATATCCTGTTAGGCGAAGGATATCATTCCAAGTTATCTGATTTTGGCTTGGCGAAAGTAGGACCAAGTGGTGATAAAACCCATGTTTCAACCAGAGTTATGGGAACATATGGATATTGTGCCCCAGATTATGCAATGACGGGTCAATTGACGTTCAAGTCTGATATTTATAGCTTTGGAGTTGTTCTTTTGGAGATCATCACAGGCAGGAAGGCGATCGACAATACAAAACCTGCTAAAGAACAAAATCTAGTTGCATGGGTATGTCAATGATCTTTTACCAAGTTGGAATCCGTATCTGTTGTGATGTTGCTACACATATCTGTTGTCAATGCCTTTGATAAACTTGAATACTCAAATTAGTTAAGTTTTGATAATAAGAAAGTTGGAAGCTTTGATAAGCCCTTCTCCTGCAGGAAGTTGCTTGTAAAGTGCTTACTAAATCTAGAGTCTGATTGGCATGTAATAGTCATGCCACTAGACAGATTATTGCATTCGTTTTCCTTTCCTGTCAATGAATATAACACAATAATTGGTGAAGTACTTTATACACAAAACAAGTTGATTTTGCTTGTCATGTGTTACAAGTGAACTAGTGGCGCCCTTTGTAACTTGATATCTTTATTTGTGTTTACTTTTGATTTAAATGCAAAATTTTATAGTACACAATCTCAAATGTACTAGCATTGATTGATAGATAATCCCAAATTGTTCCTTTGAGCCCTTTTATTTTGATTGCTAGTCTGCAACGACACTGCTTATTTGCAGTAATTATTTTTAACTCAGTTAGCCTTTATACTGTTACAAACATTAATTCATTGAGCTCCTTATTTATCCTTATTACCACCAAACACACTACTTTTCAAATTGGTTGTTTGATGACGTTGAAGAGAAGTTTCTGTTTTTAAAGTTGCTGATCTATTTTTCACATTGACAAGTTATGTAAACTGACAACTTTTTTACCTTTCCAAAATCACTACCTTATAATGCATGTATATTTGTTTGCAGGCAAAGCCTTTATTCAAAAACCGTAAAAGATTCTGTGAGATGGTTGATCCATTGCTTGAAGGTCAGTATCCAATAAGAGGTTTGTACCAAGCTCTTGCTATTGCTGCCATGTGTGTTCAAGAACAGCCTAATATGCGGCCCGAAACAACTGATGTGGTTACAGCTCTAAATTACCTTGCATCCCAGAAATACGATCCCCAAGTTCATTCAATACAAAGCTGTAGAAAAGGTTTATCTTCTCCAAGAGAAAGAAGCAATGGTCATAGACGCACTGTCAGTAACGATTCTGATCCAAGAGCAAGAAGCCATGATCATAGACGAATTGTTTGTAATGGTTCTGAGACAAGAGCAAGAAGCGAAGGTCGTCATAGACGAACTGTTAGTATTGGTAATGGTCATAGTAGTGGTTCTGAGACAGAAAGCTCTCGAAAAGGTGTAGCTTCTCCAAGGGTGAGAAGTGATGGTCATAGACATTTTGTTAGTAATGGTTCTGAGACAGACAGTTCTGGAGATTAGAAATGTGATGTGTTTTTGGATATTCATATTGTAAAATGCTTAGTTATCCAATTTTGCTTCATATAAAGAAGATTCTTCTTTTTGGCTCCTCTAACATTGGTGTACATGTGGGCTGGCTTTTTTGTATTCAAGATGGATGCCTCTCCTCGGGAATTTTTGTTTTGCTCCATCTTTTAGAATTTATCCTCTGCCACAAGAATCCACTTTTTGATCTTAATGATAATTGCAGTTCCTGGGTCATCACTATCTTTACACTATATACCAATTGTTTGCGCAGAATGATTTATGTTAGCAGTCTACGTACGTCAGTTTCTTGATTTATGTTAGTATATTTGGTTTAAAAAATAATTTCGATGGTGTAAAGCTTAATATTTTTTGTGGTTAAATAAACTTTTAAGAAAATTAAGTAACTTATTTGTCAAATATGATTATAGGTCATAGGTTCTGATGGGCCGAATGATGTATTCTCGTTGCTTAATGTGAGCTGGGATTTATTTAGGAGATTACGACTCATTGATTGAAAATTGTTAATATTTTCCCTTGATTATATAAATATACATAAACGAGTAACATTAGATTTATAAAATGAATCTTTTTTTTTTATAAATAATAAAATTAACTTTTATGTGTGATTTTGAATGTGTTTGGATAAGACACGTATAAGAGGGATATATGAAGTTTAAGTTGCAAAAATTTGAGAAATTAGGTTATACAGAGAGAATTTTAAAAATTTCATATTGTTATATTTATATAAAAAGTTGAGTAAAAATGAGGTAATATTTTTTATAATTATTAATAAAAAATAAAATAAAACTACAAACATTTTGTTAAGCTGAAGACTTTATTGTCCTCTCCCACATCAGAAAACATTAATAAGAACGTGTTATATTAGATACATTCAAAGACAATTACACTCGTTAATATGTTTTGCATAAAAGTACTGATTTTTGAACACGTAATTGATACTCTTCATTTTTGTTTGTTCTTCTCTTCTTTCACGCTACTTATCAATCACACATTTTTTCTCTCTTCCTATCTCTTGGTGTCTACACCAAGAAAAGTGTACAGATTTTTTTTCTCTTACTTTTGTATAATTTACAGAGTGAAAAAAAAGGAAGAAATAGTGTAGAGGGTGACAAAACATTAGTCAAATGAAGCAGTTATACTTGTGTGCGGAGTAGGTTTGGTACAACTAGAGACTAAAAATTGGAAATTAATATATTTCGAAGTTGAATTTCCATCTTCTGTACTCATTTATTTCTATCTAACTTGAAGTATATTTAGAAACAAAAATGTCAAACAGTGATTGAAGACAAAACAATGTGAGGGTTCACAATGCTATAATTCAGTAACTTCACCCTCTTGACAATTGCCCACCCATATGTATAGAGTATCTGTGCTCTTACGTGATGACAATATTCTACAACAATCCCTCCTCGGTGACTGCAAAAAAAGAAAATCATTCAATTAGTAAAAGGATCTATTTCAACGTGAATCAATTAAGTCAATTTTGTTTAGGGAAAGCCTATAATGCAAAAACATGAATGGCTTCTTTCTTTTCTCTTGTTTGAAACATGCGCTTGAATGTCTTAGCAAACAAGTGTAAAGTGCCATTTCATAGTATGTTATGTTTGTATAAGTGTTAGTGTGTGTGTGGAAAAGTGAGTTTAAAAGCATCTTTACCTTTTTCCAGCGCAATGGATCTGGTTTTTTTGTAACTACAACAGAGGTGATTTTCTCTGGTGAATTCATTCTCCACCGACAGAAAGGGGATTTGGATTTGTCACGAGAGTAAACACCAACAACTTGTTTTGTGGTGGAGTCATAATGAGTGTTGGTCATATAGTAAACGAAGGGCTTCTGACAAGGGTGTTTAGCAACAGGCCTTGTGTTGAATGCATATGCAGTGTAATCAGCTCTTTTGTACCAATTGAGAAAGGTTCTTGATGGCATCTCCAATTCTCTAGGGGACAGCACTCCCCTCAAGATTTGAACCACGTAGCCCCACGAAACAGATATTGACCAAAAATTTTGTTTGTCATAGCATATTGATTGTTGCATTATGCTGCCTGAGTCCTGATTCACAGACTCCATTAGGTGCCGCAGGGCTCTTACTCTTGTCATCCTTGGGAATATTGGTTGCACCACATCAAGGTGGTGCAGTGACACAAGTGGAGACACTGGGTGTGCCCCTAGAAGGCCTAGTAGATCTCCATATACATCATACTGCATAAGCAAGCCAAGGAAATTAACATCACAAAGCATTCCCAATAATAATAACACAAGAGTACTAGTCACACACTTTTCACTATACCTTCCGTTATAGATTTTGTTCAAGTTTCGCTGTATAACATATAGCTCTACATTCTCATTTACAAAATGCAAAATCCCATAATTCTATTTGGTATCTACATCCAGCTACCAAATAAAGTTATTGACCAATATTAGTTGGTAATTCATTAATTTTTATTAGTGAGATCAGAACGACTCATACACTTTTTTCATTTGTCAAATGCACTCATGGACTGTCTTCTAATAACATTGTTTAATATAATGGGGAGGCATATGATATTAGTATAAATATTATCAACTTATTTGTTAACACACTTTTTTTGTTGTAGATTTTTTTATGATTAACTGTTTGATCTCATTTTCTATACAACAAGTTACATGATTTTTCATTATAATAAACTTTAACCACTAATAAAAAAATGTATCAATAAAACAATATTAGAAAATGGGTTACTATCATTTTGTTACCTGGTGAAAGCCAGGTTCTCTTGTGAGTGGCACCCCTAGCTCAGCCATGCAAGCTTGAATTCTATCATCACTGCCATACAAAGCAGGGTAGCGCTGAATGCAACGATCTTGCATCTTTGCTAGTTCCTGGGCCAAAGGGTAGCTTATGGCAAATCCTCCTCCACCATATGCCATGGCATATGAGAAATGAATGTTTTGAACATGGCTTTCAGATGAGCTTCCAATATAATAGAAGTGTCTATGGTCATATTTGGAAAGAATTCTAACCACATTATCAACCATAAACATCGTGTCATCATCCCCCATCACGAACCATCTTACATCTTTCATCCCAAGCTTGAATGTCTCAGTGACAACCCTTGATATCCTTAACGCTGATCTTTGCCCTTGACGATTCGTATACCTAAATTTTGAAGTGTCCCCCGAGATATAAATATCGGGTAACCCTTCATTGCTTTGACTCCTCACTTTTTTATCCAACCACACTACCCCTCTAGTTTCCTTAGGCCTCCACCATATCTTAATGTACTCTTTTCTAATGTGCCATAGGTTGGAGGAACCAGCTATCCCAAAGACAACATGTTTAAGCTCAGTGTCTTGTCTCTCAGACATTTGCTTGGGTGTTAATCTAACTACCACGGGGGATTTGTTTTCTTCTTCTTCTTTGTTTTTTTCTTCTCCTTCTTCTTCGTCGTCATCATTATCCTCTCTTGGTCGTTTCTCTACTAATGGTTTTTTCTTTTCAACACTTTCATCATCGGTAGCTATAGTTTTTGAGGATGTATTGTTGTAAGTACTTACCCGAAGGTTTTCTTGGGTAGCCTCGTTTAAATTGGTGGTGATAGTGGGGCAATCTTGTTGGTCATTGTTGAAGAGGATAATGTTGGAAGAATAAAGGGTGTAGAGTACAATGGTGATTAGGATCAACCAAGTGATGAGGCTTTTGGAGCCTGTGTGGAGCATGCGTTGATGGGAAGAAGAGTACATTTGTTTTTGTTAGTCTTAGATCTTCAATTTCCTTTCAGAATATTGTAGATGGTGGTGGAAAAAACCTTCAAGCTGAGAATTGTTCGGATCATAGAAATGGAAAGAAGGTATCACTTTACTATTTTGTTCTCCTTTGGTGCTTTCTAAGTGAAATTAGTTGTGGTTAGAAGCGAAGTTGAATGCGATTTTAGTGGATGCTGGGCTGACAGTGCATTATATTGGTCAACACAAATTTTTCTTTATCTATATTTTGGTTAAGTTCTTGAATTTGCCTTGATGTTTACGTTGAATAGTTTAATGTCAAAAGAACAGTGAAATAACTCAATATATATTTTTAGAATAAACTAGAACACTGAGCCGTGCAAAGCAAGGGCAGTGAAATTTCAATTTTAAAAAATAAATACAAAATGTAAAAGAAGAGACAGAAAATGCAGGATAAAAAAATTAGTATACAATGTTGAGACATGTGCGTTTGCTGGATAGTTTTTATATTTCTACATATAACTCAATTATCAATGCCCGCATGAGAGAATGCAATTTAATAAATTAATAATTTAGCATATGTGAAGTTATTTTTTTTTGTTAATGATTGATTTTTTCCCTTCTAAACAAACATTTATTTTAGAATAATAAAATATAATCTAATGAGTATATATAATAATTAATACAATACACAATGAGACTTTACTTATCTCTTAGTCGAATTCTTAATTAGCTAGAATCTTTTTTTCTTGATAGATTAGAGAGTTAAGACAAAAAAATAATTAATAAAACAATGTTGAATGAATTTTAATTCATCATTTTTTTTGCTTAAATATATTTTTAGTTTTTATATATACCTATTTTCTGTTTTTAGTTTTTATAAAATATTTTTTATGATTTAAATTCCTATATTTAATTTTACAGATTTGGTTCTTAATTGCGTATTTTAGTTGTTATTACATTATAAACTTTTAATTCAATATCTTTTATATTAAAACATATTCACTCAAAATCATTGAATGTGTTTATACCCTGCATCCAAGCATTGGAGAATCCCTATCTTAAAGCCATAGCCGCGGCTAACAGCAAGTTTTCAGGGCCATAAAAATGGGAAAATCCAAAGATCCATTCACCTGGAGTTCCTCTAATGGCGCCTCCTCGCTCCATCCATCAGTTCAACTTCACAAAGGAGTTGCGAAAACTATTTTCGTTACAAATTTATTTTATTATGTAAATGACGGAAACAAGTTTATGTTGAATAATATTTTCAACATAATAATATAACGAATAGAAACTTATTTGTTATTTTCATCAATAATAGAAACTTATTTGTTATAATTACAAGAAAAGCTAAAAAAAAAAGTTATGATGTGAACTTAGAAATAAGAGAGATGAGAATATAACGAATAGGGCCAAAATATATTGGGAGCATACAGTCCATATTAAAGCCCAATCCGAACCTACGTGGCATGCCGAGAAAATAGCCCGTACATGAAAAGATTCTCCACAATGGACCTTGAACTTAGGTGGATGTTTCTATTAGAGAGGTACACATGCATCTTGTGTCTTTCTCTCTCTCCAAACAGAGCCTTTCATTAAAATCAAAGACCGTGTTAGGTTGATTCCTTCTAGCTGTTAGCTCTAAAGTTATTTTAATTTTTTATTTTACAAAAAAATATTATTTACTAAAACTAGCTTTTACTGTATCTCTTATAAAGATATACAACAAGAAAATAGGTTTTTTTTTATTGTAATCAATAGTTATAAATTTTTATTAATTGTATTAGTAATTATTATTTTTCTTACACTTCACCTTGATATTTTATATTGTCCACAGATAAATTATCTTCTTATTATGCTTATGTTTTATTGGATCATTTTTAATAATATTTTCCCCATTACATTAAAAAATAATTTAACATATATTGTATTATTATTTATTTGATTTCGAAATATTATTGCTGAATCAGATTCTCAAGTTCTTGTCATTTTGATTTTCCACACTTGTCCCTCTTTGCATTCAGCTTATCCTCTCGTGAAGAAAATAGACATCTCATTCTCGTGTTAGAAGAAAAGCCAACCTAGCTGCTGATAACTTGACAAAGTTCAGTCTATCTTCTCAGATTCAGTCCCAGATTTTGTAAGTGAATTCTAATTTTATAAGTCTACACCTGTTAGCTGACAAACCAGTTGTTGCTTTACCCCCTGGATTTTAATCTCTCCTAGTTACCCTGTATCTCATAAAAAAGTTATTAGTAATTATTTTTAATTTAACTTTATTATGCAATGCAAGGATGATATATATACTACTAAAACGATAACAAAAGTCTTATTTCAACGTGTGATGTCTGTTATAGGAATCATACAATACTATTCAACTTAGTTAAAAACAAGATGTAAAAAAAAAAAACTTGGTTAAAGACCAACTCTAAAAAATATTAGTATTTAGTATGAGATTTTTCGAAACAATTTTCCAATTAATGTATTTTTTTAATCTCTTTCCTTTTCTTCATGACTAAAAAATATACCATTTGTTTTTCTCAATGATGTTTCCATAGGCATTCTTTGTATGTGTACAAAGTTACTCAATTGAATTTTTATCATCTTTTCTTTAATCGATACTACGGAAATATCTTCTCTAATACTAATAAAAGTATAGAAAAAATATCTAAACTATTGTATGCAAATTTTGTTCTCGCTCAAAATTTTAAAAAAAGTTACGAATTTTATTAGGTTTTTCCATAATATAACTAAAACAAAAAAGAATAGGTAAGTTTTGTTAGATCCCACCTAAATTTGCTCGAGGTGGGTGGTGTATAAGTGTTATAATATTTCAATTTGTTTTTGAGTCAATAAGGATGGCATTGATCAGAGGGTGATGGACCATTACCGTAAAAAGGGATAATGCAAAGATCTTGTCTGGAAAGGAAGAATTAGCAAGAGTAAGTACGGAGGGTGAGATGATGGTATATAACAGACATAATTAACCCAAAGGGAGCCCATTATTCTGAAGCTAGCAAGCGATGGATGCCAAGGACAGAACCGCTTCAAGTTTCAAAATTACCTATTTATGTAATGTAGCAATACAATGGTCTCACTCTAGAAAGGAAATATGTATAGCAACAACACTAAGTAGAGGTACATGACACTGCCAGACTCACCTAAATGCGACCAACATGATAAGATGATTGTAGCACCTCACATGGTTAAGGGCCTACACGTGCCCACTACGTTCTAACATCCCCATCTCAATCTTTCTTTCTTAGCTAAGCCTCTTGTGCCCCCACTTAATTAAAGTGTTTCATTTCTCTTTGTTTCTTTCAATATGGTTTGATTTTGATCTTCGTTTCACCTTGCTTGTACTAAGAAAAACGAAAATGGTAACATAGGTATTCATAGTGAAAAATGCTATCTAACTAATAACTTTGCTCCTAAAATAGGAAAAGCAAAAGCTTAGCAAATATAAGTAAGAAGTCTTCATTAATATAAGTGGGAGACTCCTGAAAACTTAAAGCCTTGAGATTTTGATGAATTAGATGGGATGTTGAATTCATTTGTATCTACTCGTAGTGTATCAATAAAGAGATTTCTCCAATATTTTAGTCCATTGTATTTTTCATTATGGATTGTGCGATTTGGCGACTAACTCCTATATGAGTATTATTAATTAAGACATGGTAAAATTGGTGGTGCATGGGCCCATGTAAGGAAATCTCTTGTATGGTGAGTATTAAGGCATAACAAAATTAGGGATGGACTTCTTGTAATTATATCAAAAACCTTTTTAGTTTCATTATCGAGGGAAACATATATATCGTGTGAAAGATCCATAATATTTATCAACATCAAACTAAGGAGTGTTATTTGGATACATGTATTACATGAAGCCAACCAAGTGGTTGATTTATTGGCCAAACATGGTATAGGGGTTGCCAACGCAAAGTCGTATTTTTGAAGTAACGCCATATTTCGTTTGTAATGTCCTAAAAGTACAGATTTATTCTGTGTAAATTTGTGCCTAGCTCTTTTTTATATCACCTAAAAAAACTATGTAAATATATTCACACTTAAAAAAGATGAAATTACAAACGTACATGAGCATATTATTTCGAAGAGACTCACGAAATCTAACATCAACCTAATGCCTTAAGGTGTTTTACCCCGTATTTACCAACACATTTCAACCTGAAAATTGTAAATGTGAAATGGGATTGGAAATTAGAAGGACAGCTTTAGCTTCGATTTCTAAATTCTATAAACAAAGAAAAGAAAAATATCAGTACGGAGTATATATAATTAACAACTAGTTTGTTCTGTGACATGGGTGCTTCAATTTCTTGAACTCCTGAAATGATTATGACATGGAACTAATTAAAAATTTCCCCTTTTAAGAATTTGATGGTGAATCAAGACTCAAGAGCTACTTCGATCGCTTCCTGTCACTAATTATGGAGTGGCCAGTCAAACAAGGAATTAGGGAAACGTCAAATCTCCATTTCCATCCTACTTTATAGGAAAATTATTATTACACTTATTTATTATTGATGATAATAATTTGTGGTGGAGGCATACATCGTCCAGCATCAACCAACATGGCATCACGTGTCCACTTTATGTGCCTATCATTTGGGTGGGTGGGGTGGGAGGTGTTAAAATTCAAGCTCCAGTTCTGAGCAAGATAGATATATATATAATTTATAAATGTTAGTATATATTTTCTAAATATCCGAGACTCGTAGATATTTATTTATAGGTTGTCTCTTTTTGTTTTTATCTTTTGCCATAATTTAACTAACGCAAGACACAAGCACAAAAGTCTCTCCCTCTGAACACACTGGTCGGGAGAGCATGCAAATTAAGAGCAACGTGCCTGAGTGAGATGGAGAAGAGACTTACTCATTCTTTCTCTGCTCTTAATTTGTTGCTTTTTTCATATATATATATATATATATATATATGCTTGCCAACCCAACTTCCTGATTCTCCTAGAGTAGAAACAAATCATTGAAGTTTGAAGGAAGAGGGTTATATATAGGAAAGCAAAGCATAAAAGAGCAACCAGTAGTT
The DNA here is from genome assembly GCF_000004515.6 of Glycine max. NCBI lineage: Eukaryota > Viridiplantae > Streptophyta > Magnoliopsida > Fabales > Fabaceae > Glycine > Glycine max. The sequence continues at coordinate 3,437,039 of NC_038251.2, read as the reverse complement.
CCTGAAAGTAATAATATATATTGGATGTTCTAAATCCTAATGATTCAGAACATGAAAGTGAGAAGCCATGTGAAAAACAGTGCAGGAAGATGTAGCCATTAGCCAAACCTTTTTGACAATGATTTAGGTCCTCTTGCCATTTCTTTCTACAAAAGTTAAGTTCTCAATCATTCAATCAAGTGTAATGCGTCTGAAGAATAAGCAGAATACAACACAACAACCCATCATATCGATCAGCACAACCAGCTCACACTTTCAATCTTCCTGATCCACCATAATCACCATTCACTCAACTCAACTTGAGGTATATATTTTCTAGTACTCCATCTTGTATTAATTATACGGTCATATTGTCAACTATGTATACCCAACTAAACTCTTTGCAAATAATAACAATAATACAAATTCTAAAAACTTACAAGGCAAAAAGTACTAGTACTATTTAATTGTGATATTACTTACAAATTTTCAATTATGCGCTTGCTTTGCGGCATCAACTTAACTTTCACATTCCTACTCTCATTAATTTTCATCCCAGATAATTTGCTTCATTAATTTCATTTCCATTACGTGTTGATTAATATCTATGGGCCCATTCAGTGAGTAGTTAACTGCTATTATTGCCATAATTAGAAAACAACCTAAGGTCCCAATGATAGAAAATTCGACGCTCCCCCTCTTCCAATAGTTCGATCAGATCTCATTTTCAGTTGACAAAAATACCCTAAAGAATGTGCGGCCATTAAAATTTCTTGCAATGATGCAACTACCAAAGGAACAGAAACTAGCTAAATGAAAATTTGAAATTACCAGACAAACCCCACACCACAAGTTATTTTCGCTACAAGTCCAGTCCCACAGTATCACAGTACACAACACCATCGCTCTCCAAAGTCTCCACTACCCTTATATCATGGCCCCCAGAAGATGAGACCATATTTTCAAGTCCTAATCCAATTGAGATTTAGAAAGCACTTAATTAAGAATGTTTCCTATAGAACAAAAAGTATATTCAAATAAGGAATCGTTATTCATTTATTAATTTATTTTGTGTCTGCATTATCATTATTAGTATATGTTAGTATAACGAACAAATTTTAATTTGTATCAGAGTTGCCATATATTAGAGCAAAGTGGGAAGAAAGTAAGGTAGGTAGCGATGGAGCAGTCAGAAAAATCGCCTAAAAAAACATCATCACTGAGATCATCATTTCCGAGAGATCCACGTGGCTCACTCGAAGTGTTTAACCCAAACACTTCAACTTCAACTTCAACCAACGTGCGCGTGCGTTCACAGCCTCTTTGGAAATCGTGGACGGAGTCGGAAGAACCGCGCCATGAAATCGCCGCAACGTCGTGGATGGCCATCAATCCGGCGGCTCCGGCTGCCGGAGAAAGAGGAGAGGCGGCGCAGAGGGCGGCGGAGTGGGGTCTGGTGCTCCGGACCGACACCGAAACCGGCAAGCCGCGGGGCGTGGAGGCGAGGAACTCCGGCGGCGAGGAACCTAACGCTGCGAAACTAGCCGCCGTTGCTTCGTCGTCCAGGAAGAACTCTCAGAACTCCGCCAGAAATTCCGGCGACTCTTCCGGCGGCGGCGGAGGGATTCCGAGAATATCGGAGGATGTGATGGGGGCTTTGTCGGCTTTTCAACAGACTTTCGTGGTTTCGGATGCTACCAAACCCGATTACCCGATCCTGTATGCGAGTGCCGGGTTCTTTAAAATGACAGGTTATACGTCCAAGGAAGTTATTGGGAGAAATTGGTAGGCACCTTAATTTTTCTTTACAATTTAATTAATTCACATACACTTCTTGAACTTTCATAAATTTGCAAGGATGAATACTTAAAATATCATACAGTACATTAGATGGTTTTTAATTAGACAGTATATCTGGGAGTGCATGGAATGCACACTTAAAAATCGTACTTAAACAAATTGATTCTTTAGAATGCATGAAGAGTTTTTAAAAAATCGACTCAAAACGAGAAAAACAAGGATAAAATATGTTTTAGTTATCTCAATTTTTAATCAAAATTGGTCTGAAACTTTGTATTTAAAAACAATCATTTTCATTCTCGTATTTTTTTTATAATTAATGAACTTCATTCCTTTTCTTGGAACTTAGGATGAGAAATAAAATCCACTAATTTAAAAAAAAAGCTTATTAGGTCTTTTTAATTTATTTTTCAACCAAAATTGGTATTTAATTTCAATAATATGAGAAATTAATATTATTATTAAATATTAATATAAATTATTAAGATAAACACTAATTTTAATAAGAGATCATGACATAAAATACTATGAAAACAGTATCTAAATTTTGTTCTTGTACAAAAATAGGAAGACCAAATTATCTTTTTTATAATATAGGGATTAAAAACCATTTTTGAATGAAAATTGAGAGATGAAAAACACATTTAAAAAAGTTTAATAATCTATTTAGTCGGTGTATGTGTATCGATTTTTTTTGTTTTAATCTCTATATTTTTTTAATGTTTTATTTCATATTGTTAGCTTTCTAACAATGTGCAAAACCTTTACAAAATAAAAAGAAAAAAACTAAAAAAAAATTGTTCGTGAAAAGATTAAAATAAATAGTCGACACATGAGAACCAAATGATTTTTTTTTTAACATGAAGCAAATTATGAGCATAGCTAAGAAAATGTTACCTAGTTCTAACTGCAATAATGATTTTTACTTGTGGGTGGGGTGGGTCCAGCCGGTTTTTACAGGGTGCGGACACGGATCCCGAAGACGTAGCAAAGATAAGGGAAGCATTGCAAAGTGGGAAAATTTACTGCGGAAGGCTATTAAATTACAAGAAGGATGGGACACCTTTCTGGAACCTTCTCACTATTTCACCCATCAAGGATGAAGATGGCAAAGTGCTCAAATTTATTGGGTAAGCTAACATTTCATTTAATTCATCAATGTCTAATTTTGGATTACCATCGTGTGATTATGTGTTGTTAGGTTTGTTATTATCATCTTTAATTAGCTTAGTGGAAGGGTTTCGTTGGGACCAAAATTGACCAATCATTAGATTGCTCATGGCACACGAGGTGTCTGTTGCAAATTTTAAGGAAAAAAGAAAAAGAGAGCGTGTGGGCGCGAGAGCTGCATGCATTTCGCCTTCGACTCTGATAAGGACCACTCTATATATCGTTTTCTTTGCATTTAGAAACTGCCATATATGGAGGACTATGCTTAACCGTATATGTCAACTCTGGATTCGTTTAAAAACTTTTTTTTTTTTTTCTCTTTCTTTTTGGTTGGGGAAGCTGCTTGCCATGAATGTGAGGAAATTTTAACCATGGAATGTTTGATTTTTAAAAGCCTAGCATGCCACAAAGGTGAATAAAGAATACGCAAAGAATTACAGTTGATTAATAGAAAATTAAATAACCATATAAGGTGGGAGAATACTACTTAATTTATCATAAATAAAAATTACAAATATAGACCATACGGTTATAATTATATATATTCAATATTATAAGTTAGTTGGTAATTATATGATCACTTGAAAAAATCATGTGTATATTTTTTTTAACCTTGTTGATGTATAATCTAATGATCTATATTATAGTTTCCACATCTCAAATTGATAAAGTATTATTTTATGAAAGTTATTTTTTAGAGTATGTTTGAATATACATTTGGAACTTTAAACTTGAGTCTTGAAGGGGTCAAACATGATTTTTGCATTGATCAATAAGTTGATTGGATGTGCTATGTGTTAGAAACATGATTTTGAATTTTAGACTCAAGTCTTATTGAAGCAATAAAAAGTAAATTCTTTATCATCTTAAAATTGAGTCACAAAATGTGTTTCAAATAAAAGATAAAACACATGTGAATACATATTTTGATAAAATGTGTTCAACTAATTTATATTTATTTAAAATCAATTTTATAAAATTATATTGATTCAAAATCAATTTTACAAAAATTATATCTAAACACATGATTAATCCACTAAGCTCTCACTTTCAAAGCCTGCAAAATGAAAGAATCATTGTTTATAGTGTGATTTTGTGAATGTAAGCCCTTTTTAGATTTGGGCCAAAATAGCCTACTTTTATCTTGGGATATGCTAGGTGCACCCAGCAACATTGCTGATGAACCCAACAGTTAGGTGAATAGGCAAAATTATTCTTGTGTCAAAGTTTGAAAATAAAATTAATTTAAAAAAAAATAATTCCTTCTTCCAAAGAAACTACTGGAAGAACTTCTTTCGATAACTTATCTGAAAGAAGGTTCTTCCGGAAGAATAAAGTTATCGGAAAAAGTTCTTCTGGTTGAACAAATTATTCATTCGGGAGAACCTTCTTCCGGAGAAGTTACCGGAAGCAAGAATTATTTTTTTAAAAATTAATTTTATTTTCAAACTTTAGCACAAAGATAATTTTGTTCATTCACCAAATTGTTGGGTGCACATGTTCCTTTTATCTTTGTTGTTGTACACTTCTGGATGTGGCTAAAGATCGGAGCCTTTGCATTGATTGTATGTGGAATATATAGCGGGATTCTTACCCAACGTGTTTTTCTTTGTCATGGTGATTGTGGCAGAATGCAAGTGGAGGTTAGCAAGCATACGGAGGGGTCCAAGGAGAAGATGCTACGTCCCAATGGATTGCCCGAATCCTTGATTCGATATGATGGTATTGGATAAATCTTCCATTTTCAGTTCCACTGCAATAATCATTCACATTTTTTTATGATATACTCCATTGAATCTATTACTGACACTCACAACCATACAGTTAATATGTGAGCATTAGAAACTTAGCAATCTTGCTTGAAACATCAATGAAAAGAAATAGTAATTCAATGACACAAATGACTTTCTTTTATACATAAAAATTTGAAGTGAAGAAAGGACAATGAAAAAACAGTAGTAATGAAAACCACAGGTCAATAGCAGTGAATTGATAATGTAATTCGAAATTTGTAGAAAATAGTTACATTCAAACACAATATTTAGAAATAAATTCAAAATATAAATAAAATTTTATAAAATAAAAAATTGATTGAAATTATATTGAATATATTTCTTTATGCAATTATATTGAATCTAAATATAAGTAAAAATATTTGTATTTTAAAATGATGAAAATATATGCATCATTATTTAAAATTTTTAAAAAATAAAATTTATTTTGGAAGAGTAAGCTATGAATAAAAGAATGTATTTCAAATTTTCAATTACAAAACTTACTATCTAGTTTTTGTTTATAAAAAATGTAATCTTAAAAATAAAATAAAAACATAAAAAAGAGGAAGACAAAGTATTTTATTTCATATCATAATATACAATGTGATGAATTATAACTTTTATTTGCTTATAAATAAAAAACTAAATGCGCAATTTTTTTTTGTAACCACCGATGTGCAAATAGTTTAGCACAACTGACCAAAAAGTTAGATTTAATATAGAAATAAATTAATAAAGTATATTTTAAATAGTTAAAGCTACAATTAAATAAGAAAGTATAGATAAACAAGTATGAATGCTAAAAATCTTATTTCCAAGTCGCATAGAGTGACATTATGAACTTGCAAATGCACAAGTTAACTATTAAAATGTTACATTATCATTAGTTACTATTAAAACTAGAATTTGTAAATTAATTAAATAGTTCCTAATTTTTTATATATTATATAAACCAAAAAGAAAGAAAAAATCACTATATTATCCCTTCTCGTCTTTTTGTTTATATTTCTTAAATTTTAAATTACTTAACTAAAAAGAAGGTTTTTATGATGTTTATATTTTTATTTTATTAACAAAGTTAAATTTAATGGTTTAATAAATAATTTTTTTTCTCAGGTTTAATCTTTCATAATTTATTCATTAAATATGTTATTTATTGGACATTATTTAAAAAAAAGCACCATTCAAATTACTTCTTCCCTGTTATCGCTTTTTATTTATTTATTTTGAGAAAGTAAAAATTCAAATGTATTCACTTTTTTTATCATTCCTTAGTATTTCATATAATACATAAGGAAAGTAAAGTTCGATAATTTTATTTTTATTTAAATCTAATCAAGGGTAAACTTAGAAAAAATAAAAATAGAGTGTGAATAAATATATTAATTTTTTTTATAGAAAACTTAAAAATGGTATAAGTGGAAAGGAAAACAAACTAAAAAATGAGTGTATATTAGAGTACCAATGGCCTCATTTTTCAATTTAATATATCAACAAGTATTAAATACATTGCATGAATATTTTAAATATATATAATTTAAAAAGTATAAATTAAAAAATTAGAATGATTTTTTAAAACTTATAAAGGAGGAAAATATAACTAATTCTTGTAATATATTAAAAAATGAAAAATCATTAAAATTTTATAAATCACTTAAAAGAATTTAAACTTAATTTTTTTTCCAAAAAAAAGTTAAGAATGTTTTATGTTATTCTTTTAGAAGTAAATTATGGTACACGATGCTTTTCCCTTAGGAGGAATAAACATATGACTTATAAATTCTAAAGAAACTGTTTGTGCAACGAACAAGTCTATTTAGATTTTAGATATATGACTGTCACATTACCACACTCATATAGTCATATTATGCCGCGCCTAACAAATTGTTGATGGTTTAACGCAAGTCCTAAAGTTTTGACAGGATACATCACATTGTTACCCTTTCTAGTTAACGATGATCTCTGAATCCTAAAGTTTCCGGTTTTTTTAACATTGTTACCCATTTGGGTTTTTTAAACTTTGAGAGAAGCCAATATCAATCCAAGTGAAAACCCTCAAAAAAGAAGGAAAAAGACCAGTTCAATTGGCATACACACATACACAAAAAACCCAAATGGAAAACATTCAGCATGGATCAAATTGACTATATGGAAGTCCAACCATGTGATTGACCATATATACCATGCACATGCAGTAGTAGTTAATTAATAGATTTTCATAGTGTTTACGTACGTAACAGCTAGTCCTACTGCATGCATTGCATTGCAGCACGGCAGAAAGAGAAGGCTACAAGTTCAGTAACTGAGTTGCTGCAGGCCATGAAACGCCCCCGAGCATTAAGTGAATCCGCAAGTCGTCCCTCCATCAGAAAATCAGGATCTAGACCTGCTGAGGAAGGAAAAGAACTACCACAAGAACAACAAGAAGAGGAAGACAAAGAGAAAGCACAACAAACATTAAGAAGAAAATCTGAGAGTGGAGCTTCATTTGGACGCAAATCAGAAGGAGGACATAGAATTTCAATAGAACGAATCAGTGAGCTGCCTGAAAGTAAACAGAAAAACTCTCAGCGCCGTTCTTTCATGGGGTATATCTTGTTATTTAATTATCTTATTAATTAATGTTTCTTTCTCTATATCTGAGATAATCACAACAAAAGTATATAATTAATTATTTCCAGTTTATGTATACATGATCTATCCAAGGTTTTAACTTATAAAACTCTCAGCGCGGTCACAATGCTGTCGCTGAAACTCCAAAAGCTTGACATTGTTGTCATGGTTGTGGTTGTTGACAGTTTTTTAAAAACCTTCATCCATCCTATAACACAATTCACAGTGCTGCTATCTTTTTATGCTACAGATTCAGGAGGAAAAGTCAGTCCAATGATGAAAGCATGGATAATGAACTGATTGAGGATGTCAGCTCTGAGAGTGAGGATGATAAAGGGCCTGATAGTTTGGAATTAGATGACAAAGAAAAGCAGAGGGAAAAGCGAAAAGGTCTTGATCTTGCTACCACGCTTGAACGTATCGAGAAAAACTTTGTCATTACTGATCCAAGGCTTCCAGACAATCCTATAGTAAGACTCTCTGAATCATTTGTACCGCAGTACTGAAAAAGTGTTTCTCTAATTCTGTTCTGTGTTGGATTCTTGTACTGGAGGTGAACATGTAACACTGTAAAGTTTGTACTTGCTTTTTACTTTTTCAGATCTTTGCATCGGATAGCTTCTTAGAGCTTACAGAATATAGCCGTGAAGAAATCTTGGGAAGGAACTGCAGGTATTCTTTAAATTGAATGACATTACACGTCAAGTATACTTATGCTAGATGGAAGCTGCTGGTGATTCCAATTTAAATTCCTTTCTGAAAATTTAATAGTATTGATTTACCTGGAAATGATAAAAAATATCGTTTCTATAATCAATGTCAAATTCAGGGTATTTACCTTATATGCTATTTGTCTATTTAGGTTTCTGCAAGGACCTGAAACTGATCCGGCAACTGTGAGAAAAATTAGAGAGGCAATTGACAATCAAACGGAAGTTACCGTGCAACTGATCAATTATACAAAGAGTGGTAAGGGTTTTGATTTTCTTCTGGGAAAAACCACTTTCATAAGCTAATTTCATATAGATTGGAATTTATAAGTATTATAGGATTATTTTGTATATCACATATGTAGTTTATTATAAAGAAGAAAAAAAATACTGTTATCTCCAAGTTTTTAATGAATAACATTTACTTGAACTAGTACTAGCCGTTAAGAAACAATTCACAATAATTTCCTGTTCTAGAATCCTGAATATCTTTCTTAGCGTACAAAGGATATATAGCTATTTAACGTGAAGATCAATAATGTTGCGATTATTATTCCACTTGCTATTGAAGATTTCTCTGTTCAACCCAGGAAAGAAGTTCTGGAACCTGTTTCATTTGCAACCTATGCGTGACCAGAAGGTACAGCGTATGATAGTCCTCTAAAGATGTTACATCTTTTAAAATCTTGACTTGCAAATTTAATTTTGGATAGTTGATCATATTCTTTTTACCTGTTTTAACATTAACAGAATATGAATGTTAGCTTTTGTCTATTTCCCTTCTTGGTTTAACAGGGAGAAGTGCAGTATTTTATTGGTGTTCAACTTGATGGTAGTCAACATGTAGAGCCTCTTCACAACTGCATCGCAGAAGATACTGCAAAGGAGGGAGAACAGTTGGTTTGGTCCCTATTCTAATGCTTCATTAACTCATACATTATCTCAAATCATCGTCAACAACATCAATATCCAAATTCAGGCATTAAATTTTGATAAGAATTATTTTTCATAAGAGGCTTTAAATTTAATTTGAAAGTCTCTAAAGCCTATGATGGATTATGATTTCGACTGAAACTTTTTACATCTATTATGAGCTTCTTTTTTTTTCCTCCATATAACAGTAGGAAAGTTTGTTCAAATTGTTTATTATGCTTTGTATTTCCTGAGTTATAACAAGTACATTTGAAATCCATCCTCAGGTCAAACAAACGGCAGAAAATGTTGATGAGGCGGTAAGAGATTTTCCGGATGCTAACAAGGTAACATCGATCTGCTGCTGTTAGTTATCTTTGTCATTATAGAGCTTTTGATTTCAATTGTGACATGACCATCCTTTTGGCGCTCTCCAGAAACCAGATGATTTATGGACAAATCATTCAAAAGCAGTTCACCCGAAACCTCATAGGAAGGATGACCCTGCATGGAAAGCTATCCAAAAGGTATTACTTTCGTATTTGAGAATGTGTCATGTTTATTCAATTTCTTGTCATTTCTAGACTTTGTCTTATATTTCGTAATTATTTTATTTTGATTCATTAAATTTTAAAAGTTTTATTATGATTCTTAGTAAAAATTTTAAAACATAGAATATATCAAAGTAAAATAATTATGAAATATACTAAATCAAAAATGATACTAAATCACTTTAAAATTTAAAAGTTAACAAAATATTAATATTTTTATCAAAAAATTATTAAAAAAAATTAAAATGATACATTTCAAAAACATAAAGTATTAAAATGAATTTTTTAAAATTTAATTTATCAAAATAAAATAATTATGAAACATAATGAATAAAAAATGACATTAAATCTTATTTTTGTTAACTGCTTAATATTTTTGGATTTCTTTTACACTGTATTCGACTTTAAGTTACATACGATGGATAGATGTGGTAAATACTTCAAGTCTCATTTGACAGTTGTGCTAACTTATCTATTTGTTCTTTGTCTTTCTGTAGTTTCTTTACATTTCTGGGATGTAGGAAGTGATCATAATTTTCACTCATAAGTCATATTGGAGATTATTTTATTGAGTTGGTAAACATGCCATGAAACCATTATAGTTCCTTCTGTATTCCATGGGGTATTTTGGATTTTCCTAGTCACTTCATGAATGCCTGATGCAATTTATGTTAATTTTACAAATTGTTCCGTGAACTTGGTTTTGCAGGTCCTAGAAAGTGGAGAACAGATAGGCTTAAAGCACTTTAGGCCAATTAAACCATTGGGGTCAGGAGATACTGGCAGGTTTTTTTTACCCCTATTTCTCTATTGCATTTCCCTATTTCAAAATTGCTATCACTGGTAGCATGGACGTTAAATTAATTGTCAAGTGTGGAACAAATTGTAGTCATACGATTATGATGCTGCATACAGCCACATACGACTGAGATACTATTTTAAGGTTTCGTCATTTCTACAAATAATTCTAGCTTTTCTTTAATGGAATTTCTGCATATACAAGAACCTTATAGATGAATTAGTCTCTCTAGTTACCTGAAAATTCAAGTGAGCTCAAGATTTTAAGATCTTAATTAGATTTTTTTTTTTTTTTTGATTTGGGTGATAGACAGTTTCTTTCTGTCCCTTTGTTTTTCCAAAGCTAGCTTCTGTGGCAGTGAATATGATCATATATTATTGGTTTGCAGCGTGCATCTGGTGGAGCTACGTGGAACTGGTCAATATTTTGCCATGAAGGCTATGGATAAGGGTGTTATGCTCAATCGTAACAAGGTTGTGATTGTGAACTACAAGACTTTTTTTTTACATATTGCATGTATTCTCAATTCTCAACATGAAAATATTAGTTCACTGAAACAGTATATTTACATAGCCGTGTTTCTGTCAGTACCTTAAAGTAACAAAGTTATTATTCTAATTTTAATTGTGTAAATCAAGTTATAGCAGCATTTACGACTCTTTGTAATAGGATGGGCTTTATACACTTTCCACAGGTGCATAGAGCTTGCGCAGAGAGAGAAATTCTTGACAAGTTGGACCACCCCTTTCTACCTGCATTATATGCTTCCTTTCAGGTTTGAAAACACAATGAATTATTTATCAATTAGAATAACTGGCAAGAACGTTAGGATATTTTTAGGAATTATAGAGTTCCAATATGTCTTGAGCTGGATTAATGCCTTTGTTCTATTACATTTAATTCTGAAGTTAAAGAGTAGCATGGATATTCACGTGGCTGCTTTACTATTTACTGAATTTGTCAAATATTTGGAACTTGCAGACCAAAACACACGTTTGTTTGATAACTGATTATTGTCCTGGAGGAGAATTATTCCTGCTTCTTGACCGGCAACCAACTAAGGTTCTAAAGGAAGATGCCGTGAGGTAAATTATCCAAATGCATATACATAATTTATAAATATATAACTTAGATTTAGAGGAAGGATCAAATTACATTATTTATCATTTTTATAATTTAATATAGAATGTGATTTTTATTTATCTAATCATTAATTTATATTTATATATTATTAAGATTATTTGTGTTATTTTATTATATTTTAAAATATTTATATTACATTGATTTTAATTTATATGAATTGAGATAACAGGTGATTTTGGATTAATATAAAATTTTGGATATGTGATTTATGTGAAAGAAATTTTCAATCTAATAATGAGTCTTAAAAATATTATCCAATTAAAAATTACAAGATAATATAATAATTATAAAAGTTATAGTAGTATAATTTAATATTTCTTTATATATATATATATATATCAAGAGTTTAGAGTTTCTTTTAAGAGGATGGAATGAAGTAGATATAATGATGGAAGAGTTTTGTTGGAAATGATTTTTGCATGTTAAAATAAGGTTATCTACCCCAGTAATAATAACACTATTATTCTTTTACTGACATTAAGTTCTTAATATTTATAGATTTTATGCAGCTGAGGTAGTGATCGCATTGGAGTACCTTCATTGTCAAGGTAAACTCTTACTCGGCTTATATACATGCATATGGCATCACGATAACATTGTTGTTGCCTTCTCTTTTAACTCATGAAACTTCTTGCAACTTGGGAGATGTTTATTGACAAATATTTCAAAATCTCTGGGATGAACTTATCATGCTGCAATATTTTTTTTCTCTTTCAAGTCATCAAGTTTCATATGCTGATGTGCTAGCAGTTTACATCACAAAATTTCTGTCCTTGCAAGAAATCTTGCCAGTAAAAAAGTTCTGATGTATACCAAGACTCTTGCTTTAGAACCAAGTTTAATATGACATTGTTTGGTGAGAGTTTACAGGGATAATATATCGAGATTTGAAGCCAGAAAATGTGTTACTCAAGAGCAACGGGCATGTGTCTCTAACAGATTTTGATTTGTCATGTTTAACATTTAGCAAGCCACAGGTATTATAGAGACAATAACTTGATAGTGTAGTTTTTAATTAGAAGCAATACTATTTTAATTAAATTTTACTTCAGGCCACTAAAACAGTTTTATTTACGTCTTGCTCCCTCTTTGTAGCTTATAATTTCAGCTACCAATTCAAAGAAGAAGAAAAAGAAGAAACAGAAAAGTCAAGAGGTTCCAATGTTTATGGCAGAACCAGTGAGAGCATCAAATTCTTTTGTTGGCACGGAAGAGTACATTGCTCCGGTTTGTTATTCCCTGGACATACTATACATTATTATTGAGCAGCAAAAAACTACAGTTCAATATGCATGGTTCAAATACGTATTTTATTGTGTTGAATGTACCAATTAATATACACATAATGCATTTGCCCGTATAATCAATAATCAATACTTCACATTTTTTAAATGTTTTATTGTGCAAATACTTGGCAAAATTGTAAAACTTGAATTTTGACTGACAAGTTTGTAACATGGATGGATTCGTTATATTTTAAGTGTAGTGCATGTCAAAAGACAATAATGGTTTAATGCTTAAGATCAAGTTGAATCCAATAGGAGTAAGAAGTTCTGTTTGTTCAATCACTGTTTTAAGAGATTGCGAATTAGACACGAACTATTGTTATTCCTTTAGAGACCTTTTGATTTGTTAAGGGTAATTAAGGGTGGGATGTTGGTGGCTACGCAACATACAGAGAGTTTTATTGCAATTTGAACTTCTTTGGAAATTTACTTAGATTTTGTTGTAACTGAGTTCAACTTTATGCAGGAAATTATAACTGGTTCAGGTCACACAAGTGCTGTGGATTGGTGGGCTCTAGGTAATTTTTAATTCTTATTTTTATAAAAAAAATATAGGCAATTTTGAACAAAATAAATTTCTAACATTAAAAAAAATCAATACAGAAAGTTTGAATGCATTAACATTTAATTCGTGCAGTGGATATTAATGTTTCAATAGATAACTAAATCAGTTTTTATGCATATTCTATAATTCTCTTTATTATTCTCAACCATTTTCCTTTGTTGCGTTTCTCTTAACCCCAAGGCCATGCATATCCAATTTAATGATATGGAGTGTAGAATTTCCTGTTAAAATATTGTGATTAATTGAAATCATTGACCAATATCATATGACTGTTGGACTTTTTTACACACAAAGGGATTTCAAATAAATTAAAATTATATCACATTGCTTGACAGTTGACTTCAATGACTTTTTTTAGGTATTCTAATATATGAAATGCTTTATGGGTATACGCCATTTCGGGGGAAGACAAGACAAAAAACATTTGCAAATATTCTTCACAAGGATCTTAAATTTCCCAAAAGTAAACCGGTGAGTGCTATCCTTCCTAACTTATTATACATTTGTTGCTTACAGGACGTTGCTTTGCTACAGCTAATTTTCAATTTTGATCTGAGTTATGAAATTCACCTTTAGAAAAAATTCTTCAAACTAACCATTACTGTCCGAAGTCTAGTAATATTAGCTTTTAAGCCAATGAATAATTTTTCATTTGATAAATTAAAGCTTATCAAATAAGTATTTATTTAAGCTGTATATTCAAATGTAGCTAATTACAAAATAATAAAGTCCTCATAGGTTTGAAGGAAGGAAAAATAAAATAATAGAAGGCTCACATCAAATTCTTAAAAAAATCCCATTCAAATATTCAGTCATACTTGAGTTTGGAGTTATATGCATTATGTTTTAATATGCAATAATTGATGCAGGTAAGTCTCCAGGGAAAGCAGCTAATTTACTGGTTGTTGCAGAGAGATCCAAAAGACAGATTGGGTTCACGCGAAGGAGCAAATGAAATTAAACGTCATCCTTTCTTCCGGGGTGTCAATTGGGCACTAGTTCGTTGCATGGTAACATAGTGATTAAACTTTGGATAAAACTTAAATATAGTTCCTTAGGTGGTTTTGCCTGTTTTCCAATTAAAATAAAAGTTTCATCTTAGGAATTTATAATCTTTGATGTAAACTTTTATTACAATGGTTATTGAGATGAAATTTTAATTTTGATTGGAGAACAACATCAAAAGTACCTAAAGAATTGCTTCTAAGTTTTGTGTAACAGTAGCTTCCGTGATTGCTACAATGTTTTCGATCTTCAACATCTAGTATAACTTTGTTGTGATTTTTCTACTTATCTTACCAGAAACCTCCTGAGCTTGATGCTCCTCTCTTACCAGAAACTGAAGAAGAAAAAGAAGGCAAAGATATAGATCCTGGGCTAGAGGATCTACAGGCAAATGTTTTTTGAAAGGTAATTTCTTCCTAGCTCCCTCTCTCTCTTTGTTTGTATATGTTGTCGTTATACTTCATTCTATTGGCTAGTTTTTAACATGTTATCTTGTGGCCTGTAGGATTGGAGGATGAAGTTATAGGGCATTCACGAAATACATGATGAATTCTTTGCGATTTTGAACAATTAATGGAATATTTCAATCCCTTGCTTCAGCGGTGCAAAGTTTAATCATGTTCATTGTAATTTGGAAGACCTACAATATTTTCTTTTTAGATTTGGTGCTACTTAAGCTGCATGGCCTTCCAATAGGGGATTAGGGATTGGGACCATCAAGGATTCGGTGTGGAAATTTGTGTATATTTTTAGAATAATGCTGAGTCATTTACAACATGCCTTGTAACATAAAAATTAAATCTGTATTGTTAAATCATTTTTTGGAAAATAAAATACTTATAGTACTGTGACTCATATAATACCTGACTAATTCTTTTTCACTTCTCTTTAAAAAAAATTAAGCTTGACAAGCATGAAAAGTTCTTTAAAATAGAAGTAACTTATTGTTTACACTGGAATTTGGTAAACAACCGCTAGTCTAAGTTAATTGCTTGCGAGATCAACTAGTGAATCTCAGGAGCATGTCATTTGTGTGTTTGTGCTTAAATGTAAAGCTTTGAATGTTCATCATTGCAACAAACGTTTACTGGTTCGAAATTTGCAGAAAGGAAAATTGTTTAACAGAAATCGAAATGCTGGAAGTAACTTGACAAGGAAAGGACAATTGCAGAATTTAAAGGCTCAGCGAGTTCATTCGATCGAATGAACCATTTAAAAAAAAACAGGAATTATAAAATGAACGTAAATTGCATTGCATTCGAAATATAAAGTTTACAGAAATTTAAAATGGTTCACAAACAAACATACATTCTCCTTGTGTACTCGTTTCTCTCTGCGCTGGGTACTTTGAGTGTATAAGGATTTGTATAAATGAATTGCGACCTCCAAATCTAACTAAAAACTGTTATATATAGACTTTCGAAAATAAACTGCCCTAACGGTCGAACGCTATCCTAATGCCAAGTGTCCTGCTACGTACACCTTGCATGCACACATAACTGCTCCCTAGAACGGTTATCCACATTACTCGAAATCGAACTGATTTGGTGAAGATTTGTTCAGAAATTACGCTAAGTCCAGAACTCTTGCTGCCTCGACTTCGACTCGTCCATACACCAGTTCGAATTGCCCAATGGCTCGAAGTCCTCTTTCTTGTCTTAGCTTTGTACTTCGTAAATACTTCTTTGAACCTGGGAATTCCTTCTTAAAGACTCTCCTCTCTTTTTGATTCGAGCAGGTCCTGACCAGACTCTTGCTCTGTAATACGTTTCGAAACTCGAGACGACATCTAATGCATACTTAGAGCATATTTTAGCTCGTCGAAAATATGGGCTAACAAATTGCCCCCAAAAAATGTCCGCTTCGATTCGAGATCGAAGGAAGATGAGAAGTTGACATTTTTTCTCTTCTTCTACCAGCTTTCCTGAAACGGCGACACGATGACACGTTTATTGGTAATCGTCGCCTCGATCTCCCACTACCCATCATTAATCCCACCTTTCTAGGCAGAGTGGGACACGTGTCATGCTGGGGAGTCAAAAGGGAAATCTGATGTGATTGATTTCTGACCCTTGATTCTTATTATATTATTTTCCCTTTTTTAAAGTAAAACCTCCATAAATAGCGCCAGAACTCCAAACAAAAACCCCCTCAGCTTCTTCCAAAACCCTTCTTCTTCCTTGCTTCTGAAACCTTTCTTCTTCCTTGCTTCTGAAACCTTTCTTCTTCCTGATTCGTATCCATTATCTCCGGCGAGGCTTCCTTATTTTCAGATAACAACTTGCTACTCCTTTCATCATCAAACTCACCGAATCTCTGAGCTTTGCCATTGTTCTCCGTGAGTCCAAGCTTTTACTCACTGATTCCATCAGTTATCAAAACCCTTCACGAGAAAATCGCCCCTTTTCAGATTTCTTATAATGTCGCAAGAATCAGCAGTTCCGTTTGCTGGGAAATGGCACCGTTTTACAGTCAGGAATGACGGAGAGAAGGTGGTCCCAGAACCACATGGTGACGCCGAACAAACAGAAACCTGGGAATCAGAGGTGATGATCCCTTTCGCAGTAGAAAGGACAGTTTATGCTTTCGGTGGACCTCTGCCAGACCAAGAGTCACTTTCGAGTTCAATGAACAAGGTATTTCCCTGCTACCCAACTTGCGAACCTAGGATTTTTGATAGTGAGCCTTACAACTTCAATTGTTTAAGCAAACCCCATAAACTCTTTCGATCCGCCCCGTCAATAGCCCATAAGGATTACCTACCTTGGCTTGATCGAGTCGAACAAGCGTATGAGGATTTCTGGAAGACATATGGCATATTTGACTTGATACAATTCTCTCGATTTGGTCCTGAATATCGACCAGAAATGCTGATAGCAGCTATGCACTTTTTCGAGTCTTCCACCAACACCTTTCAGTTTAAATGTGGCATGATGACCCCCACTCTCTTAGACGTAGCCGCCCTTACAGGCCTTAGGCCTAGCGGAGAAACGTATGATCCCACTAAATCTAGTGATAATATCAAGCTAGTATATAAGGAGAACACCTTTTCCAAATATATAGCTGAACACAAAGGACCGGTCGAAGAGGAAGTTTCTGATGAAGAGAATGTAGCCTTCTTGACCCTGTGGCTATCTCACTACGTCTTTTGCACAAAATCCTTGCAAGTAGCCAAAAGGTTTATCCCAATGGCATTACAAATTCATGAAGGTCAGAACTTTGGATTTGGACGCCTCTTGTTAGCAGTACTATACGAATCGCTTGGTGAGGCATGCGATGACCTGAAGAAATCGAAGGATGGGTCTTCCTTCTTAGTATCTGGGCCTATGTGGCTTCTCCAGTTGTGGCTTAATGCCACTTTCGAACAAGAAATGGGATTAATAATCCCACAAGATTATGCTGAAGAAGTTGCCAGTCGCTCGATCGAAGGCCAGAGAGCACTTCGATTAACACCCAAGACCTTCGATCAAAACCCACAAAAGCTGTTCCTAAAGTACATGAGGATTTTTCTGAGCTTTGACAAGTTTCTTCCCCAACATGCTCCATTCATTAGTCGAGAGGTCGGCCCGGCCTGGTTCACTGACTATTTTCCTGCTGTCGATCCGGACAATGAAGAAGAAGTGAACGAAATATGGTCATTTTACTTGAATCCACAGATCCTATCTTGTCGTACAGGTGTTCAATCGAACTATTTAGGCTTGGTTGGATACCAGCCTAATTTGGTTTCAAGACAATTTGGCCTCTCGCAAATCCGTCCTAAAAGCTTGTTCGAAGATCCTCGAGATGTTATAAGAGGGGCCAATCTTTCAGAAAAGACTTTCAAGAAGTTTTTGAAGATTTCTCTTAATGAAAACTATAACCTGCATCCTTTTGAATTCAACCATTCCCACTTCTGCACCATAGGGTTTGTTACCTGGTGGGAGAAATATTATTCGACCCGTTCAGTTGGAGACACTACTATCATGATCTCCAGACTTGAGAGTGGTTTTACACAACCAACGGTCGAAAATATCCGCTCAAACCTTCAAGCTCGAGGTACTAACTTACTTTTGATTTTTCTAAATTGATATGTATTTTTGCCTTTTCTAATATTCTTATTTTTAGGCAAAACAATCATAACAAAGAAAAGCACCGAAACGTCTCGAGCTGATGTGAGACCCAAGAAACCCACTGGGGTGAAGATCCAAGAATGGAAACAAGAAGAGAAGGTAACTCTTCTAAACTTATCTTTTACTCTCAACGTCTTTGCCTCATATTTCTTTATTTTTTCAGAGTAAAAAGAAAGATGATAGCACTGAGACTACTACGACCTCAAAACGCTCGAAGCGTGTGGTCATCGAATTGGACGAAGAGAAAGATGCAAGTTTTATTTCTAATGTCAATATTATAACTCTCTTTCAAGTCTATATTCTGACATTTCTTTACCATCATAACACAGGAAGAAGAGGAAAGACCTCTCATAAGAAAAAGAAAATCACCTGCGACTTCGACCAAATCTGCTGACCAAACAGAGGCAGGCAATTCCCAGGCTCAAATGCCTAAGAAGAAAAAGAAAGTGAAGCAGGTCGAGCCTGAACCTTCTGTGACTGTCGAGGGTGGCGAGCCAGGCAGGAAGAAAAAGAAAAAGACCAAGTCTTCAAAAGAACAAGGTGGGAATCAACCTGTTGACGTTCAACCACCTTCGACTGATGTTGACGGCACTGAAGCAGGAACTACTCCCTCTATTGCTGAGATGGGCAACCCTGTCGAGCAACCGGACTTACCACAAGAACAACCTACCGTCGAGGTATCATTCTTAATGTAATTTTAATCATAGCTTATACGAAACTATTTGTTAACCTTTTCCATGACAATTCGAATCAGGTACAACAAAATGTTTCTGTAGAAGAAATACCCTCATGTGCTCGAACCTCTCCTGCTCCTGAGACGGATGCAGTGAATGTTGAGGAACAGGGTGAAGGTCAAGGTATTCGATCCAGCAGTCCTCATGGATCGAGTCAGAAAAGTTCATCTGAAGAAAACTTCTCCGATGAAGAGGCCATACAAGAGGCTGAAGCTGGAGGTTCGGACATTTACCCGGCGTCTTCAACCTCTAAGCTTTCCGCTAGCGTAGGGATCGCAGAAGAAACGTTCATTAAAATGCAAGACGAAGACCCAGCTGCAGCCCTTCGACTCTTGCTGAACACCAGTCAAGCCCACACCTCAAGTGAAAAGATTCCTGGTGCTTCGTCCTCATCTGATGCTGAAATAAACTCTTCAGTACGCCAAGATTGCCTGCTCTTGAAGTTATCAATGGAATACGCACGGGCAGACGTACTTAAATCCATTGAAGAGAACCCCTCTGCTGCTTTTGGGCACCTGAACTTTTTGAAGAAATTGCATAACCCCCTTACCTCTGATGAGATTCTAGGCAAAGTTATCCAAATCGAGTCCATTATCAATCAATTTGCAAGTACTGTGCAGAAAAAGCGCGAGAATGACGCCAGACTAGATGCCCAGAAACAGGCACATATCCTTCTGCTCGAGAAAGCCCAAACTGCTCAACATGAAGTCGAACGTCTCACCAAAGAGGTGAAAGAAGGATCTTCTGAGATCAAAGCCTGTGATGATAACATCTCTTCCTGGGAGGCAACTATTATGGATTTGCTGTCTCAGGTTGATGATTTAAGGCAGAAAATTGTGACAGAGCAGGCCAAACGCAAGGAACTCCAGGAGAAGGCCGCTCACTCGATTCAGAAACTGATTGCTGAAAAAGGGAGGGAAGGCCTGAAGGCCTTTAGCGCATCTCAAGCTGTAGCAGATGAGGCAAGAGTTATGGAGGGTGCTGACCAGGTCTTAACTAAAGAAATGACCACCTTGAAGAAGCTATATGAGGATTTGATCATGACTTAGTAGAACTTATGATTTATTTTTTTTTATATTTCGATTCTACTCTTGATGTAATATTGACACATGCCCTTTCGTGGCAATTTTACTGTTATCGCCATTTTTATGTTTCCATTATTTCTGTCTATTCTATGCTTATTTTAACTTCGAGCAATGTTGGTTTATATTTTTTCAAATATTTACCATTTATACTCAAAGTACGTTTCTGAGGGATTAATTCCTCTAATTCATAAGCACCATTCGAATAGATCTGAATTATTTTAAACGGTCCTTCCCAATTTGGGGACCATTTGCCCAAGGCTCGATCCTTACTATCCATGGGCAGGATAACCTTCCAAACTAAATCTCCAACATTAAAAGTTTTTGACTTCACTTTCTTATTATAAGCTTTAGCAACTCTTTCTTTTTGTTTAGTCAAAACTTCTAATGCTCTTAATCTCTCCTCGTCTAAATCAACTAACTCATCTGACATCATTTTCCAATAATGGTCGATTGGAATGTCCATTTGTTTTTGTACTCTGGCTGATTGCAAATGTATTTCGACCGGAAGTACAGCATCGTGCCCATAAGTCAGTCGAAATGGGGTAGTATTAGTTGATTCCTTAGGAGAATTTCTACATGCCCATAGAACTTGATCTAACGTTTTATTCCAATTTCTTGGCTTTTGGGCAATGTGTTTTTTAATCAAGTTAATTACAATCTTGTTGGCTGCTTCGACCTGACCATTTGCTTGCGCGTAATATGGTGTTGAGGTTAATAATCGAAAGCCAGTTTTTTGGGCAAATTCTCTCATTTTTCGTCCAGTAAAAACTGAACCTTGATCAGTGGTAATTGTTTCGGGAATACCAAACCTATAAATAATATAATTTTGAATGAAACTAATTACTGCTTCCTGATCAACATTTGGCAAAGGGACCTTTGTCTTATTTTGATTTATCTCAATGCCTTTTTTATGCACCACAAAACCAAGGAAATCTCCTGCACGCACACAAAAAGCACACTTTAATGGATTCATTTTTAATCCATGTTTCCTCATTCGTTCGAAAGATTGCCTAAGATAATCCAAATGGCTATCTTCTGAGGAGGATTTGATGATTATATCATCAATATAAATTTGCATAAATGTGTCAATAAAATCATGAAACATGGAATTCATGGCCCTTTGATAAGTGGCCCCAGCATTTTTCAACCCAAAGGGCATAACCACCCATTCATAAGTGCCTAAAGCACCAGGGCATCGAAATGTTGTTTTCGACACATCATTTTCAGCAATAAATATTTGGTTATAACCAGAATAACCATCTAACATGCTTAAAAATTCGAAACCAGCTGCCGAATCTACCAACATTTCCGCTACTGGCATAGCATATTCATCTTTAGGTGTAGCATTATTTAAATCTCTAAAATCTATGCATACTCTAAGAGTTCCATTCTTTTTAATGACAGGGACTATATTTGCTAACCATTCGACATACCTGGCAGCCCTGATGAATTTACACCTCAGCAGCCTTTCGATCTCTTCCTTAATCTTGGACATGATTTCTGGTGCGAATCTTCTTGGTAGTTGTTTTACTGGTCTTTTTCCTTCCTTAATAGGTAACTTCATTTCGACCATTTCTCTGCTTAACCCAGGCATTTCGTGGTAATCCCAAGCAAAACAGTCTTTAAACTCTCTAAGAAGAGGCACCAGCTTTTCTTTTAAACTTGAGGTGATATTGGCACTGATATAAGTTGGCCTTTTAATCGAGCCATCTCCAATATTGACCTCTTCCAAAGGATCTTGAGCCTGCATCTTTGGCGCCTCACTTATGGGATTTTTCTCAAAACCCAGCGGCTCATCATCATAAATACAATCCAGTCTTCGATCCTTTGTTTCTTTGTTTTCATGATCTTCGATCTTGGCTTCAACTGCCATATTTTGTTGAGATTCAGCCTCAAAGGCCGTATTTAGTCTATTTTCGGCCATATAAGTTGTAATTCTGGCCCATGCAGTGGCCTCAGTCATATTAATCTTCATATATATTCCACCCAGTTGGTGGAATGACTCCATCTTCAGAGGGAACAGCATCAATTTCCTCCCTCTCCCATATAAACCCATAGGTAGGATGGAGTTTGACAGAGTGGACAACATTGTCACTCGATTCGACAACAGCCTCCTTGTCACCACAAGGTGCTATGTTAGCCAACTTTTTGTCAAAGGTTTGTGCAGTAACATTATCGACCTCTGACTTATAGAAGCTTTGATCCGCCTCTATATTTTCCACAATCCCATCCTCCCTCCAGATAATGAGCTTCTGGTGAAGGGTAGATGGCACAGCCCCAACTCCATGAATCCACTCCCTTCCTAATAGCAAGTTAAAATTAGCCTTAGACTGTATCACCAGGAAAAGAGTTGGTCGAACTATACTGCCTACAGCAACATCTACTTGAATGGCTCCCAAAGAATAGCCAGTTTTACCCTCATAATTCGAAAGCACAATGTTGTGGGCAGATAGATCAGTGTCATGTTTCCCGATCTTGTAGAGCATAGATCGAGGCATTAAGTTGACAGCCGCTCCTCCATCAATGAGCACTTTGTTGATTCCAACATTCTCAACTTTTGCCCTGATGAAAAGAGGTTTGAGATGACTTTTCATCTGAAAATCTGGCTTTTCGAAATAAGCTAATTGCTCTTCCACACAGCCATTATTCATAACATAGTAACATACTGGCTTTGGGTCAGCCATATCAAAATGATCGAACTCACTTTCGATCTCAGTAACTTCAGATTGGACATCATATTCAGATGGCAAGATAGATACCACACAGATGACATCGAAATCTGGCTCAGAATCCAGTAGATCCTCATCCTCCATCTTGTCTTCATCCACTGGAGGCAGGAGTCTCTCCTTTACCGGCCTCCTAGATACTTCTTTATACTGGCCCGTTTGTAGATTCTGTTGGGCCAATTTCTTCTGACGCTGGAACCTGCGCCATTGGGTCCTCGTCATAGGATTCTTTCCTTTGTAATTGTTCCTATAAGAGTACTTATTAGCCTCTTGTGGGCCAACTTGCTTCGTTCCACTCGAACCACCTACTTCCATGATCCCTTTGTTGAACCTTATGAGTCCCTGGTGCATCCATTTTTCGACCGGAACTGAACCAGGAGGAGCGAAAGTATTCCTTCGACCAGATTTCTGATTAGTATTCGACTGCACCATAACTCTTTTACCTTTATCGAAACGTTGGTTCTGCTTTGCCCCCTTGTTAACAACTTGGTATTTCTTGAGGCCCTCAGTAGCCTCCTTATCACATATTGCACTGCAGCGAGGGCAGAGCATCACAATCTTGTTTTCGAGTTTGCATCTGTTCAAGAAATCAATTAACTCCTCCTCAGCCTGAGGATACACAACCTTCATTTGTTCGTTGTAATCCTCTTCAGATATGTCCTGAACTTGCACATGGGACACCTCCATTGTTTCGACCATCATTATTTCTTGAGGTTCTGCATAAAGAGTTTCAGCAGCTTTGGATATTTCCGCATTTTCCTGAGCAACCTTTGGTTTCTCACCAAATTTGAGCCTCCCTTCGTCGAGAGCCTTTTGAACCAAATCCCTGAAAAGAACACAACGTGAGGTTTTATGGCCAAGGAAATTATGAAATTTACAATAACCCCTTTTCTTCTGTTGTTCGATTAGGGGTACTTTCAAGCCCTTAGGAACAACAATCTGGCCATCTGTGACTAATAAATCAAATATTTCATCACATTTAGTTATGTCAAATGTATAAGTTTTAGACACAAATTTATCATTTTTAGGTTCAACAGGGTTTTTTCCATTGGAAGGTCTAAGGAGTTTACAAACATAAGGAGGTCCAGGTTTTAATTCTGCTAAATCAACCTCATTGTCTTCGATATCTTCATAAATAATATCGAACTCCTGGTCACTGTCATTGGTTTCGACATATGCAACCTTTTCCTTCTTGTGGAATTTAGAATTTCTAGCCTTTTCAGCTTTCAATCGTTCGAGTTGCCGAACTCTATCAGCCAATTGAGCCATATCCCTTAAATACTGGGTATCTAATTTCTTTCTGATCGAATAGTCTAGGCCACCAGCAGCCATTTCGACTAATTCATGTTCAGGGACTTGGGTGAAACACCTTGCCTTTAAGAGTCTGAATCTGTTCAAATAATCATCAATTGATTCAGGTGCCTTGCGTCGAACGCTGGCTAACTCTTTAAGGCTGATCTTAGATTGTCCCATATAAAATTGCTCATGGAAAATCCTTTCCAATTGGTTCCAATTATGTATGGAATGAGGAGGAAGAGTTGTAAACCAAGTAAAAGCATTTTTAGTCAAGGAATTAGGGAAAAATTTCATTCTTAAATTTTCATTATTAGCCAAATCCCCTGCCTCGACCAAATATCTAGCAATGTGTTCGACAGTGGACTCATTTGTCTCTCCTGCAAACTTAGTAAACTTAGGGATTTTCACACCCCTTGGTAATTCTGTCTGTAACACATACTCAGACAATGGAGACACAAAATTAGGCCTATGTAAGCCTAAGTTCAAACCATTCTGCACCAAAATCGTTTCGACCATTTGGGCCAGGTTATTCTGCCTATCGAAACGGTTTTGTTGAATATTCCCTATTACTTCATCAGCATTTTGGTTCCTATTTACCAATACTATACCAGGGTTTGGTTCGACCTGTTGGACTGGTGGCTCTATGCGTGCCGCTGGTTGTGGTGCTTGAGCCATTTGCATCCCGGGGTTATTAGGCATCTGTATCTCTTGGACAGGCGCCTGTATTTGGATCTGTCGAATTGGTGGTTGCTGTATGGGTGGTGCCCCAAAAAAGTCAGCAATTCGACTTATTTGATTTGTTAACATTTGGTAACTGTCATTTGTATTTTGAATTAAGGGGTTAATAACAGTTCCTATTTGTTGTGTTAGCATGTTAACCATATCATGGTTACTTTCATCCATTTGTTGTCTAAGTGACAAAACGGATGTATTGGTTAAATGTTGAGGAATTACCCTACCTTGATTGCCCGCTACAGATCCTGATGGAGAGGACATATTAAGATTCTCTATATTTGGTTGAGAGTTTTGCAGCCCTGCCATCAAAGATGTAGGCATGCCATATAGAGGGTTTTGAGGCGGTCGAAAGGGACTTCCACTGGGATTCCCTAAACTAGGGTTATTCCATGGGGCAAAAGCAGACGCTGACGTGGTCGAACTTGCCAACGTCATGTTGGTCATAGGAGAAGTTACCCCCGTCTGATTCATAACCGTCGAAGCGGTCGAACTTATCGTACCAACAGTTTGGTCAGGAATTGCTCCTATGCCAGAATTTATATTGGCACTATTAACAGATGTCTGCGTTGGTTGCCCCTCCATATTTGGAAGGTCATTGTTTCGATTACTTGGGGGTGGTCTAGCCATCCTTGTACGAGTTTTGAATTCTGTTAAGTGTGGAACAGATTTCCCACTTCTTAAATGCATACAAAACCAAAACAATTAAGAATGCAATAAACCGACTACACAAAACCAAACTTTAATAATTTTAAACCAAAACACACAATTGACCTGTCCCACCGGGCGTGCCAATTTGTTTACACTGGAATTTGGTAAACAACCGCTAGTCTAAGTTAATTGCTTGCGAGATCAACTAGTGAATCTCAGGAGCATGTCATTTGTGTGTTTGTGCTTAAATGTAAAGCTTTGAATGTTCATCATTGCAACAAACGTTTACTGGTTCGAAATTTGCAGAAAGGAAAATTGTTTAACAGAAATCGAAATGCTGGAAGTAACTTGACAAGGAAAGGACAATTGCAGAATTTAAAGGCTCAGCGAGTTCATTCGATCGAATGAACCATTTAAAAAAAAAACAGGAATTATAAAATGAACGTAAATTGCATTGCATTCGAAATATAAAGTTTACAGAAATTTAAAATGGTTCACAAACAAACATACATTCTCCTTGTGTACTCGTTTCTCTCTGCGCTGGGTACTTTGAGTGTATAAGGATTTGTATAAATGAATTGCGACCTCCAAATCTAACTAAAAACTGCTATATATAGACTTTCGAAAATAAACTGCCCTAACGGTCGAACGCTATCCTAATGCCAAGTGTCCTGCTACGTACACCTTGCATGCACACATAACTGCTCCCTAGAACGGTTATCCACATTACTCGAAATCGAACTGATTTGGTGAAGATTTGTTCAGAAATTACGCTAAGTCCAGAACTCTTGCTGCCTCGACTTCGACTCGTCCATACACCAGTTCGAATTGCCCAATGGCTCGAAGTCCTCTTTCTTGTCTTAGCTTTGTACTTCGTAAATACTTCTTTGAACCTGAGAATTCCTTCTTAAAGACTCTCCTCTCTTTTTGATTCGAGCAGGTCCTGACCAGACTCTTGCTCTGTAATACGTTTCGAAACTCGAGACGACATCTAATGCATACTTAGAGCATATTTTAGCTCGTCGAAAATATGGGCTAACACTTATATAATATAAAAAATAAAAATAGAACTATAAAAGTTAATTAAAACAATTTCTACTTTTATGAATGTTTCTTTTTTAAATCTACTACCTACTTACAAATCATGTAAAGGTTTAAGGTTTAATTGTGTTATTGGCCCCTATAATTTTGTCAAATGGGTGATTTTAATCCTTATGTTTCAATTACTCAAATCAAATCTTTATACTTTTGAAATTAATTAAATTTAGTTCAATATTTAATTGACAGTTAAATTTTTAACGACATTAGATGACATGAATCTTCACACGCAAAAAAAAAAAAAAAACGGTGACATGAATTTCATTTAAACACGGGGATACATCATCAACCATGCATTATGTATAAATGCATATACAAGTTCAATAATCATTTGAAGAACATATACCAATAACATGTTCCTTCATCTCAAAAACACCACACAGAATTCACCTTCATCCATGTGGATCAACGAATAAAGATCCATTCAATTGTCTTTAAACAAAAAGGGAAATCTCAACAATAGCATAATTATGTCGTCAAGAATATACTTTTTAGTTATGAACATTTGATATTTAAAATATCAAAATGGAAAGGTGTTGCAGGAAAAAATTCACTTAATGGATCCTAGATTCACTCAATAAAATTAAGTCCGACTTCCAAAGGTAAATTCATTTTGTGGAATTGAAGTTTGCCTAACAAATTTGAAATATGTTCAACGAATCTAAATTTTAGACCAACAAATTTGTGACAGAGAGCAACCTTGACTTCTATTGTAAATCTGTCCATCAAGCACAAAAACCCACCAAACAAATTTGTGATACAAAGCCTTGCTCCCTGTTGCAAATCGCCAACAAATTTTGCAAAATCGGTGAGCGAACTGATTTGTCCTCTTCCCAAGTTTCCATTATTCAGATTCTCGAAAACCAATTCATTCCTCAATAAATCCTAAACAGTTTCCCATCAATTTTAACAAAACAAAACCCAAAACAATTCCAAAAATTGAAAGTTTTCATCAACATTCATCAATCAATCACAAAACATGATTCCAAGCTCAAAAACTCCAACTTGCTCTAGCATTCATTTTCATACACTGTAACCTATTCTCAAGTAATTTTCAGACTAATACAAAATAACAAAACACATAAGCAAGTTGAGCTTCCCTTATCTCGTGCAGCCTCAATCTTAGGTTCTTAGGAAGAGAAGTGAAAGGTAGATACTTCGAGGCAAAGGAGTGAGCTTTGCCTTAATCCACCAACAACTCAAACTACATAGCACAAATTAAACCATCCAAAAGCAAATTCACAACTTAGATTCGTTCAAAGTCTCTCTATGACCAACTCATAGAAGATGATGATGAAGTATATAAAAGAAGTAAACTTACCCACTATAATGATCTCCATAGCCTATGTGAAGAAGTGTTAGATAAATAATTAATTAGGAAGTCATAAATAATAAGTATAGTCATAGACTAAGTTCAAATTGAATCATAATATATACAAAGTTTATAAAATTTAATGGTATACGAGTTTTAAAAAATTTGGATTAAAACGCACTATGCGTTATCCTTATAAATAAAAAAACATGATCTAATAGAGTGCAATCAAAGGATTTCGAATCATAAAATTATACTCCAAAACATATCGATATAATAATAAAATTTTATAAAAAAAGAAAAATAGATAAATGATATTTTTCTATAAGTGTATCCAGCATAGTGTTATTTGTATCTCCTTGTTGCTGATGAAACAGATATATACAGGCAAAAAACTTCAACGAGCAGCAACAAAAAAGGAACAGTAACATTAAGAAAAACCGAAGCTCAAGCACCACTAAAGTGCCAACAAATAGCTTGTAACGTTAAGAAAAGAATTGAAACTGAAAGTCTTCAACGTGCTGCAACAACTCTCAACGGATAAAAAGATATTTACCAAGTAAAATAAATCTTCATAAAAGATAGGAGTTAATCGACTAGTAATATATAAAAGGTAAAATATTATTTAAAAGAGACTGATTTAAAAAAAATATTTTATTTTAAATTTTAAATTATAAGAAAATATTTTCCAACCAGAAGAGGATCAATTCACTTTGAGTGGGAAAACAAGAAGACGAAGAGGAGAAAAGTGAGGGAGGATTTAGAGAGGATGTTCCTAATGTTGGATGTTCCAGGAAAATAAAAAGGCTTTGGATTTTTCCACTAACCCTCTTACTAACACCTTCTAGCCTGCTAACATCTTACTCAAAAACCTCTAAGTTAGGCTTTTTATAATTAGTTTAATTTTTGAATGTATCTTTTTCTCAACCTGAATTAGTCTAATGACTCGGTGAATTATTTTTGTAACTTTTATATTAATTAATAAAATATGTAATGTAGTAATCATAGAAAAACTAAATATTAAAAAAAATATAATTAATCATAAAAAATAATGAATATTTTTTATCTTACATTTATATAAAATTAAAAATGAATATTAAATACAGTAAATAAAAATAAATCTTAAAAATATATAATATAAATATGAGATTTAATTTTAACAAACCTAAATTAATCAAACCAAACAAATACAGTTAAATATGAGATTTAATTTTAACAAACCTAAATTACTCCAACTCACAAAATGAAACACCCAAAAACAGAAGGCAGCCGTGTTCAGTGACTGCAAAAATACTACTAGCAAAGTAGCAATAGAATTTTGCAGTTCCACTAATTCAGTGCAGTTCCCTTTGGTGTCGGCTATATATGGACTAAAGGAAATGGATTGTCTAGGGATAAAAAAATTAAATATGTTTTTTATTTTTGGTTATTATAAATTTATTTTTTAATTTTAGTGTTATAAGTTAATATTTTTTGAATTTTGGTTTTTCTAAATTGTTTTATAATCTTTATAAATTTATATTTTTTCAATTTTAATTTCTTTAATGCTATGTTTGGTTGGAGAATAAATAAAAAGAAAAAAATAAAAATTACAAAACATTTTCTTTTGTTTGACTGAAGAGAAAATAAAAGAAACAGATAAGGAATTTGACTTCTAAAAATAAAATTTGAAAATTTTCTTTTCTTCCAACCAAATGGACCATAAGATTCTAATCATTTGATTTATAGTTCCTATAATTCATGTTTATATGAATTAAAATTTTAAAAAAATATAAATTAAAAAGAAATAAAATATCACAAATTTACAAAAATAAAACATTAACTTACCTGAACTAAAATCATATTTAAGAAAAAACAAAAAAGAAAAGGCATAAAAGAAGTGAAGAAGGTTATAGCAGTTAATCTAGATCTGACGCGTGCGATCGAACGGTGAGAAGTTGGAATGGAGTGGGGCCATGGTAGAGTGGCAACTCCCTCACAACACAACGGTCTGGCTCACTTGCCTCGCTCGCTCACTCACTCAGTCATCTTCTCTTTCTCTCTCTAAATCCTCACTTTTCTTCCTTGCGGCCTCACTCTCTGCGTTCATCCCTGTTTGGTGCGGTGGGAGTTTTTGGTCTTTTCGCTGCCCCCCATCATCAAACGGTCCCTCTCCATCCACGTCATCTACGTCTTCTTCGTACCCTCCCCACCTTCCTTTCTTCCTCTCCCTCTTCTCACTATATAACTATTTTTTCACACCCTCCCCCCTTTCCTTAGGGTTTCCAAAAGCCATTCTCCAATTTCGCACTGCGCATCCCTTCCATGTCTCCTTCCACTTCCTCGTCTTCTCCTCAATTCCTTCTTCCACTCTTCTTCTCACGCGATTGAGGTATTCCCATATTCCCCTTCTGAATCTCCTCGCTTCCGATTATTTCACATATTCCGTGATTTTTTATTCTAAATTCGATTTTTTTTTTAAATGTGTTTGTGGTTTCACTGTTGTTATAACTGTTGTTGTTGTTATTGTTTTGAGGATGTTGAGATTGGTTTCTAGTTTTGTTTTTGAATTTGTGGTGTTGCGTTTGTTAGGGTTTTGATTGAGATTTGTTCCGCGGGGGGTTCGACTTTTTTGAAATTGGGTCCGTGAACGCGTTTTTTTTTTTTTTTTGCGGCAGTTTGTGGTGTTATGTTTCATGGCAATTGAGAAGAACAGCTTTAAGGCGTCCAGGCTTGATTCCGAGTGTTCTCCTCGAAGTAGGGAAAGTATGTCCAGTGACGAAGAGGTGATTCGGCGGCGTAACTCTGCCGTGGAATCCGACGACGATGATGAGTTTGATGATGCTGATTCTGGGGCGGGGTCTGATGATTTTGATTTGCTGGAATTGGGTGAGACTGGGGCGGAGTTTTGCCAGATTGGGAACCAGACTTGCAGCATTCCGTTGGAACTGTACGATCTTGCTGGCCTTGAAGATGTACTGTCCGTGGATGTGTGGAATGACTGCTTGAGTGAGGAGGAGAGGTTTGAACTTGCTAAGTATCTTCCTGACATGGATCAAGAGACTTTTGTTCAGACCTTGAAGGAGGTTTTCACTGGTTGTAACTTGCATTTTGAGAGTCCCATTAAGAAGTTGTTTGACATGCTGAAGGGTGGTCTGTGTGAGCCGAGAGTTGCACTTTACAAGGAGGGCTTGAGTTCTTTTCAGAAGCGACAGCACTATCATCTGTTGAGGAAGCATCAGAACAACATGGTTAGCAATCTTTGTCAGATAAGAGATGCTTGGCTTAACTGTAGGGGATACAGTATTGAAGAAAGGCTGCGTGTCCTGAACATTATGAGGAGTCAAAAGAGTTTGATGTATGAGAAGGAAGATTTGGAAGTTGATTCTTCAGATGAGGAGTCCGGTGAAGGTATATGGAGCAGGAAGAACAAGGATAGGAAAATTTCACAGAAAACGGGGCGCTATCCTTTCCATGGGGTGGGTCCTGGTTTAGATATCCATTCACGAGGACGATCAGTGGTTAGGGAGCAAGAGAAGTATGGGAAGCAAAATCCTAAAGGCATACTCAAGTTGGCTGGTTCAAAGCCACCTTCAGTAAAGGACCCAACTGGTCGCTCGTCTTCTGTCTACCATGCTTTGGATGTGAATCCTGGGCTAAATGGTTCAACTTCTGCTCTTTCTCAACAGAATAAGTCGGTGGGATATGATTCAGGGTCAATGCACAGGATGAGGGATCAGCTGTGGAATGGTGATAACGAGGAAATGTCATATGGAGTCCATCAAGATCGGAATTTATCACGTAGCAACCTGATGGACAAATCTAGTTTTCGGAAAGTGGGAAAGAGGAATGACCTTCTGAGAGGTGATGAGATGGATACTGACAATTTGATGGGTCTGTCTCTGTCTTCAAAGACTGATCTACATGGATACACTAGAAATGCAAACCAATCTTCTGATATGAAAATTTTCCCGGCAAAGCCATTTTCTAAGAAAGGTTTGTATGAATATTCTAGAAATTCTAAGTATCTAGAAAATGTTCAACAATTTGTTGGTAGTGATCAGGCTAAGCCTAGAGTGAGGAGTTCACAGTTATCGCTTAAAGGCACTATGGTGGACTCAGCAGATTACGATGAACTTTTCTATAGCAATGAAACACCAGGACAGGAATTTGGTATGGATTCTTCATTTAAATATGATGATTGGTATCGAAAGGGCAAGAAATGGAAGGCAGGGAGAGAGTCTCCGGATCTCAGTTACACTCCTTATAGATCTTCCTCGCCACAGGTTAGTGACAGACTTCTATCCTCTGACTTCAGGGCAAAATCATTGCAGGAGAAGATAAGAGGGACTTCTATGCAGAATGGAGAAAAAGATCCAATGCCTTTGAGGGGTAGTCATATGCTTTTAAGAGGTGAAGAAACTGAATCAGACTCATCAGAACAGTTGGGTGATGATGATGATAACACTCCTTTGTTACAGGGCAAATATGCTTACTTGATGGGTACTGCTGCTGGTTCTCGCACAAAATTGTTGAAATCTCACCTAGATCCCAAGAAGGCCAAATTTGTTTCAGATTTGAAGCCACATGTAATAACACAATCCAAAAAGAAGGGTGGCTTTGCAGAGCGGGGGCAAATGCATGGTGTAGAAAATTACCTTTCAAAAGTAAAGCAGAAGGGTGAAATACGCAATGGTGGTCCTTTTCAGAAACAGGCTGGTAAATTTATTGAAGAAATCTATCCCTCTGGATCAGATATGATTGATGATGCTGATGATGATTGGAGACAGGTATACAAGACAGGCAAGAATGGCCGAATACGAGGGGATCCTATTGAAAGGTTAGACATGCCCTCATCAAATGCATACACGGCTGAGCGAAAGAAGAAAGGGAGAACTGACCTTGATCATTCCATTCTGAGGTCTAAATATTTGCATGATTATGCTGGTGATGAGGACAACTCACTTGAAAGAAGACGGTTGGTTGTGGATAATAATGAAGTTGGACAAAGTAGGCATGGGAGGAAAGGACAGAAATATGTTTCTGCATACAAGGGTGATCAAAATGAGAGATCTGAGGCACCAATGCTTGGTTGCAACTCTGCAACGAAGAAGCGAAAAATGAAGGATGAGGTAGTAGACATTGGTGGAAGAGATGAAGATGGCAATCTTTTGTCAAACACCCTGACAAATGATTTGACTTATTCAAAAAGAAAGTCGAAGAAAAAGATAGAGGCTGGGATGGTTAGTTCAGAAATGGATAATTCTGAATTACGTCTTAATGATATGGGGACAGCAGATATAGAACTGGAAACCAAGCCACAGAAAAAGACATTCACTTTGATCACACCAACAGTTCATACTGGATTTTCATTTTCTATTATACATCTTCTTTCAGCAGTCCGCATGGCAATGATTAGTCCACATGCAGAAGACGATTTAGAAATGGGGAAACCTAGAGAAGAGCTGAACAAAGCACAGGAAGGCACTACTACAAATGGTGATCTTTCTAACAGCAAGACGGATGCCAACTGTGAGTCTGCTGACCATCCGAACATGCCTTCTCTTACTGTTCAGGAGATTGTTAATCGTGTGAGATCAAACCCTGGTGATCCTTGCATTCTTGAGACACAAGAGCCACTGCAGGATTTGATCAGAGGTGTTCTGAAGATATTTTCTTCCAAAACAGCACCCTTGGGAGCAAAGGGTTGGAAGGTACTAGCAGTTTATGAAAAATCCACCAGAAGTTGGTCATGGACTGGCCCAGTTATTCATAATTCACCTGACCATGATACTATTGAGGAGGTGACATCTCCTGAAGCTTGGGGTCTTCCTCATAAGATGCTTGTCAAGTTGGTTGATTCCTTTGCCAATTGGTTGAAATGTGGTCAGGAAACTCTTCAACAAATAGGAAGTCTTCCTGCTCCGCCTTTGGAATTGATGCAAGTCAACCTTGATGAGAAGGAAAGGTTTAGGGATCTGAGGGCTCAGAAGAGTCTTAACACCATAAGACCTAGCTCAGAGGAAGTGAGGACTTATTTTAGGAAGGAGGAGGTTCTCAGGTACTCAATTCCTGACAGAGCCTTTTCATATACTGCAGCTGATGGTAAAAAATCTATTGTGGCACCCTTGAGAAGATGTGGTGGTAAGCCAACATCAAAAGCCCGAGACCATTTTATGTTGAAACGTGATCGACCACCACATGTTACAATTCTTTGTCTTGTAAGAGATGCTGCAGCTAGATTACCTGGAAGTATTGGCACTAGAGCAGATGTTTGTACTTTAATTCGAGATTCTCAATATATTGTTGAAGATGTTTCTGATGCACAAATTAACCAAGTAGTTAGTGGAGCCTTGGATAGATTGCATTATGAACGTGATCCTTGTGTACAATTTGATGGGGAAAGGAAACTGTGGGTTTACTTGCATAGAGAAAGAGAAGAAGAAGATTTTGAGGATGATGGCACTTCATCCACAAAGAAATGGAAGAGGCAGAAAAAGGATGCTGCAGATCAATCTGATCAAGGAACAGTAACTGTTGCCTGTCCTGGAACTGGGGAGCAAAGCGGATATGATTTGTGCTCAGATCTCAATGTGGATCCACCACCATGCATTGATGATGATAAGGGAATGGAACCTTTGCCTACTGATACAAGGCCAAATGCAGAGGCACATGTTGACGTCAATCGGGCTTCTGAAGAAGGCAATGCTTGTGACGGTAATTCAATGGCTTGGGAGGCTCTTGATTTAAATCCTACTCGAGAGTTATGCCAAGAAAATTCAACAAATGAAGATTTGGATGATGAATCCTTTGGGAGAGAAAGGCCCGTTGGACTATTAAGTGCAAGCTTGTTGTGAAGAATTCTACAGGTAGTTATTTACCTCATTTTGGTATTATTTTGATTGTATATTGCTCGTTTTTCCGTTTGGCTACTTGTTATCTAAAATCTCATAACACATTTGTTTATGGCACAATGGCACTAATTATTTCAAAGACAGACCTTAGAGAAGTTTGCTTGGTTTTTTTTAATATTCTATTGTTCCTATCGATTAATTTCCTTCTGCTGTGTTTTACTTGAAAGGAAATTATAGCAATGGAGCATCTATTAATACTTATGCAATATATACATCTTTCTGTAGGTTTTTGGTCCATGGGCACTCGAGTTCGGTCATGCTGGTTGTAGCTGTGCCACAACAGTACCTTTGTATATTGATTGATTTGATCTCGAAGAATAGAATAGAATGTGATCTTGTTGAAGATTGTAGAATTTGGTTAGGTTAGCTGGATGTTTTAACGGCTTTACATCCCATAAATAATACCTTTTGGGTTGAAATTTCTAATGATCTATAGCCTTCTTGAGCGATGTGGCGTTGTTGTATTGCATCGCAAAATTCTTATTTTATCTGTAGATAGATATGGTTCAATTAAGACAATGATGACAGTACATCCAATAAATCTGTTCACCCAAATGAACAGGACAACATAATAATTACACTCAGAAGGAAAACAGAAGACGTTATTGGTCAATTGCTTGATTCATTTTTTTATTTTGCTTGGATGATCTAGTCTTGAGAACAATGTTTGACAAATGGAACCAGAGCTATACATGTAGTTTGGAATGAGCTATCCATTTACTTGTAAAAAAAATTGATACCGTACAAATGACGAAGGAGAGATGACGGGATAAATTGATTCTGCTTTAGGTTGCGCACAAATATGGTCGAGAAAAGGAAAAAAAAAAAAAACTTACAATGAATTAATGTAACTATTTATTTACTTATCATTATTAACGATATATCGTTAAATTTTTTAACATTCTTTGAACATTTAAATTTTTCTCATGTATGAGTTTCTTAATATTTTATTTAATTTATTGTAATTTAAATCAATATACTTTTGTTATTTATTTAAAAATAACTACAGAAATTGTTTAAAATTAAAATTTTGAAGGTAAAAAAATGTAAAATAAAAATTAATATAAGAAGATTATATGAAGCAATAAATTGAGAATTTTCAAAATAAAGTTTAGAAAAATGTCGTGACAATTTAATTTTTTTTTTTTAATATCCTATATGAACATTACATTTTTGGTTTAATTTCCAATACGGTTCATCAATTACCCATGACATTATTTTTCAAAATACGCTAATTTAGAGAACCACAAGTAAATTAGCTCCTGTCTTACCAACTTCTCAATAATCTTTTTATATACGTTGGACTAGGGAAGTCGATAAGCCCCCTTTTACATTTTTTATTTATTTTACTCTTCGAGTTTTATTATAAAATTCAATCAACTAATTCATGATAATTAAAAAATTAATTCAGTTACAAATATTAAATTTATCTTAAATTAATTATTATTTGTAAAACTACCCTTACGAACAAAACTTACAAACATTCTACAACATACTTTAATTAAAAGTATTTTTGTGAAAAAATAACGCTTAAATATGTTTTTATTTTTATATGTTCATTTTTTTTTTGTTGTGAAAAATATTTTTTTTTTAATTCATGTAGGTTTTCATTTTTTCAATTTTAAACCTTGTAAAATATTTTGTTCCTAGTTTCTGTAAATTTGTTTTTTTATTTATTTTTTACTCTCGTAAGCAGAAATTAACAAGAATTATGAATGAAAAAATTGAAATATCAAAGAGACTCTATTTAAAAAACACAAACTTGCAAAGACTAAAAAAAAACTTACATAAACAAAAATTAAAATAATGCTAACTTAGAAGGACTAAAATTAAAAAAAATAAACTTACAAAAACTAAAAATGAAAAAATACAAACTTACAAGAATCCAAAACATATTTAAATCAAAAAATAATTAATGTGTCATACATTTTAGTTTTTTTTTAAAGGAAGGATGTTATTTTAGTTTAAATTTATTTCTTAATGATATGATTTCATTTGTGTTTTTTTTGTTGCATGTGTACTTGTTTTGTTAATTTTTAAAATTTAAAATGTTTAAACATTTTTTTTATAAATTATGAAAAAAATTGAATTGATTTGTTTATAATTTTTTACTTTTTGATGTTTTGTTTACAATTTTCTTAACAAAAATATTTAAACTACTTTATTATTTGTATTTAGACATATATAAATAATGGATAAAATAGTCTTTTACTAAACTGGTATTATAACTATGTAACAAGTTCTTCATATTAATCCTTGAAAGTTAGTAAAATATATCAATTCAAAGACTAAATTGATAAACGTTCAATATTTTAGAAATTACATACATAATTTCATTAGTTTAGGTTAGAGAATGATACTTCAGAAAATAAATTGATGGTTTATTTAAACTAAAGCTACAAAAGCACTTTAAAAATGTGAGAAAAGCTATCTTTTGAGTAAAGTACCTTCAGTTTGTGTATTACATCCAATCTCAGAAACAATTGTTGAATATCAAAACCAATTGCTACTTATAGTAAAAATAAAAAGTTAAATAATGATGTTTTCACGTTCAATGTATGTGAATGTACTATGCAGTTCTTTAAAGAAAAAAAGGAATAAAAAGAAAAACAAAGAACAACAATACAGATTAACAGTGTTAATCAAGTAAATTTAGTTCATTGATTGAACAAGACATATAAATTTTTTGATATTATTTTTTATTTTGACGAATAAAAAAATAATAGTATTAAAAAAAGGAAAAATATCAGGATGGTAAAAAATTTCCTAATGTAACCTGGTGTGTAGAGTGTTAGAAAAAACTGTTTTTCTAATAAGAAGCTGCAGCTTTTTCACTCAGACGGCCTTAACATGGGACCCAATTATCAGTATTCCAACCTCGTTCAGTTGTTCCCTTTCCTTACCCTACAACACCCAAGAGAAGAGAATTCTTTCTTCACATGTTACCAGGCTGTATAAACCAAACCCCCCTTCCCTAGCTTTGGCTTTTTGTCTCTTATTCCTGACAAAGCATTATCCAACACCCGTATTTAGGCCAACCACCAAAGCTTCCTTTATCTGATGAAATGAAATGCTTTGGTGGTTCACATCTTTCTTCGTTTGGCTTCTTCCTTTCCTTTCAAACATTATGCGTACTATGTACTGCTTGTCCATGTGCGACAAAGTATCTCATTATTACATTGCAAAACTTCATCGACAAAGTTTTTTCTTCGTTGTCTTCAATGCGAGATAATCCCTTGTGGACATGGCAACGTCAAAAATTAGTTTGGAATACCCTAATTTTATTAATAAAACACCTCCAAAATCATATATTATGTAGTACGTACCAATCTCAGATGACATCAATAATATAGGTTACTGTAGAAAAGGGTAACCTTTTACATATTCCGGCCTCGCATACAGATTAGCCCTTTTTCCTCTATTTTTCAAAATTTAAAAATAAAATAAAATAAATGAATCTATCATTTTATGGACTTACATCTGAACAATTATGCTATTTACAGAATTTTGACTGTCCCTAGTTAATAGCAGTAAGAGGAACTCTGGAATCTCTCACTGATTGAGCGGCTTCATATGCCCCGATATGTTTAACATCGCCGTTTGCTTGTTTTGGAGATCTTGCATCCCAGAATGACTTCAACAATTCCTCAAATGATGGGGTTCTTAGTTCTTCTATGGATGAAACACTAGATAAATTGAAGAGTCTCTTTCTTGGTGTTGAACAAGATGGTTCGTCGACCTGTATGTCATGGTAATTTATTTAAATAACATAAAAAACTAGAATCCGGTAACCAGTGAATATTTTGTACATAGTTGGTGCCTTAAGTCTCTTTCTTACCATGTATTCGTTGAGAAGACATTTCCCTGCATTTTCGGTTATCTCTACAATACTGTGGTAATGACCACCCTTCAGTTCTCTCAAATCACCACAGCACGGAATGATCATAGAGTTCAGATTCCCACAAGCTTCATGATCAAGTTGCAACGAATCTGCATTTTGTTTTAACTTGTCAGATGACATTCATGGTATTACCTACCTAGACAACAATGATGATGCATAGATATAACACAATACTGACAATCAATGGATGAGTTAATATCCTTGTTTGCTGTTCCGGCATCTTCAAGTGTAGTTGATACAGCACTGGAGAATCGGGCACGTAGGGCATGATTAGCTTCCATTCCTCCCCTGGCCATACATAGCAAAAGTTAAAAAAAAAAAAAAAGGTTGACAAAATGTATTGTCTTTCAACTGTTTTCATCTTATTAAGGAATACAAAACCTACCTAACTATAGTATCCACAGAAGCAGCATTTCTCTTCTCCAAACTAAGCAAAGACTCTTGAGCTTTTCTCCATTGTTGAGAACCTACTTTTGCCTTGTTGAGGCTGCAGTTTGTTCAGTACAGCAGTTGGTAAGTAGAAGAGAATATATTGGAGACAAAATAAGCATTGTTCTCACTCATACATACCAGATTTGAAGAACCTCCACAAGGTCTCTCTTCCCAGATTCTACAGCGGAAGTATCCTCATGATAGTTGGATTCTGTTTTTTCCATGTGAACTCTCCATTCTGCCTTGACAGAAGAAGTAGAATCCTGCATGGTTAATGCTTCTTGCCGCAGTTTACTGGTTCTACAATTTGCACTTTCTCGAAGATCATTGACTGCCATTTGAACCTGATAAATATCAAAAGCAATGTTATGTTCAAGTACTCATTGACAACATTATAAGTAAACTTAGCATGTTAAAAACAAATCTTACCAACTGTTTCTTTCTAGCATTAGAACTTGCTAGCATTTCTGCCACTTTCTCCAGTAGTTGTTTTTCTTCATAGGCAGTACACTCCTTCACCCAGTAAAGAATGAGGAGAGCATCAAAGGTTAGAAAAAAAAAACAAGTGCAAAAAATTTCTGATCATGATTTATGTAATTCTCAGAAAAGGCACTACTGCAATCACCTCAAACTTCTTCTCAAGTTCACACAATTTCTGATCATTGACCAATTGTGCTTCTTCTACAATTTGGGTCAGACTGGATGCATGCCTGTCTATTGTCTCAAAAAAGTTCACTGTTATTTTAGATACTGCCCGTGTAGTCTCCACTGCTCTGGCATGTGCCTGAATGGAAAAAAATAAACATAAATTTCAGGATCTCTAACACAGAAGTTCAGTAAATAAACTAAAATAACGGACCTCTCTTTGTTGATGAGCATAAGCTGTTAAATTGGCCTCTTGCTTGTGGAGACTACTTTGAAGATCATTTAGTAACGAATCAGCTTCTAAGGCAATTCCTTTAAAAAGCTGAAGCACGTAAATTAAGTTAAATGGAGCCAGAAATCTTAAGTAGAATCAGCTGAGTAGAATCGGCTTCAGGGTAATAGACCACTTACATCCTCCAAGGCAGATGAATGCTTGGCTACTTCAGATTTCAAGTCATCATAAGTTAACTGGTTATTTACTTTAAGCTCCTCAGCTAAATCATCCAGAGCTTTGATACCAGAACCATACATGTTTTTCAACTTTCCTACCCGTTGTCTAAGATCTTCAGTAGCCTTCAGAATCATACCAAAATGAGTAGTAGTTCATAAATCTGAAAATTGAAGTTTAATAAATACAATTGCATCCTTTGTTAACCCACCTCTGCTTTCGTTGATACAAAAGACTGCATATCCTCCTCCATGTCCTTCAGTTGCTGCTCTTGATGCATTACTGAAGCTGAAACTGTCTTGTGCAGCACTTCAAGTTGTTGAGCTAACTGAGACTGGAATTTCTGGATAAGTATTCTGTTTCCTTCTTCAATTTTATCCTTCCGCTCTAAAGGTTGGAAAAGGCAATTTATGGGAAATTTCAACCCTGATGTTAGTTAGAGGGATGTGCTTCTCCAGTTTTAGAAAACCACTAGAGAATCATACTTACCAATTTTAGAAAAGAGGTTTGACACATCTGATGCAGCATTCTCAAGCTCCGCTCGCAGTTCAATTGCACGCTCCACAAGTGCTTTCTCTGGAAAAGGTATAGAAAATTTGTTGAAAATAGAAGATCGGAAGTATAATGTTTTGCACATGTAAAAATATTCAATCAACCCAGAACCCTTATACTATCACCAAAGGCATGAGACGAGTAGCATTTGAACCAACCCAGAAAATGTATTTAATAGGGAATACACAAATGGAACAATTACAGATGACTAACCAGATTTTAGGAGATTTAATATCAAAAATTCCTTTTCCTTAATTGTTGCATTTGCTTGTTTGTGCCTTTCCTCAAGATCAAACAATGACTGCTCAGTTTCTTCTAGACTTTTCTGAAAATACAGATGTCAGGTGTAAGTTTATGTTAGGATATAAACAGTTAAATTCCTGAAAGGATCAAAAGTCCAGAACGAAAGAATGAAGCAGTTAAGCATGGCCACTTTTACCTCAGTTTTTTCAAGTTTAACACTCAATTCATCGGTCAAAAGTTGCTGAGAATTGTAGAGTTCTTGAAGCTCCACCAGTTGCTACACACATATGGCCAGTCATTGTTTCAATAGCCAAGAATCAATGATCATAATAAATATGGGAGTACAATTAATAACAAAATATACCTTATCCTTAGACTCTGCTTCTAGTTCCATGCGTTCTATCTTTTCAGTCATGGCCTAGAGAAAATAGTAAAAATTTAAGATTAGGAATGTTACCAAAATTGAAACAGTATTCTATTTTATATTAAAACACTTATGAGGAAACCTTCTTCTCTGCTTCTTCATGAAGGTAGCGATCACGTGGTATATAGATCCCATTCTTCTCTCTTGCTGCATACACCTCTGTAACATAAATAGAAAAGTACTACATTTCAGCACTGAACCATCAAGGAGTGTGAGAAAGTGAGAAAGAAGTAACCAACATACTATTTTTCTCTCTATTTAGAGAAAAAAAGAGCACAAAGGAAAAAACAAAGGGACGGAAACTACATTAATATGGGAACAGTCAACAACCTTGCTTTAGTCTGTCAATTTCTGAATACAAATCCTTAATCATTGCAGATTTCATCATTT
The DNA here is from genome assembly GCF_000004515.6 of Glycine max. Lineage (NCBI taxonomy): Eukaryota > Viridiplantae > Streptophyta > Magnoliopsida > Fabales > Fabaceae > Glycine > Glycine max. Next base: position 3,395,060 of record NC_038251.2, on the reverse strand, counting down.
TCTGATTAATCTGAAAAAATAAGCAACTTTAAACTATTAGATATGCTCTGCTGCCTGATAAAAGGAGCAAAAGGTTGATCAAAATAAAGGAGCAACTATAAAAGTCACCTCTGGTTTGTTCTTGATATTTTTGGCACGGTGTGCATAATCCAAGGTACTAAGGGTTTCTTCCAGACAGTGAATGGAAGGGGATATTGTGGCAATAATGCACGTTTTGGTTTTACCACCCAAAGAATCCCTCAACAATCTGGTTAATTTGCTATCTCTGATATAATAATAAGATATATCTTAATAATAAAATCACTCAGAAAATAATAAAAAAAAAATGAAATTGAGAATTGACAAGAAAAGTTGCAGTTACTCATACCTATATGGAACATGACCTGAGTGCTCAACTAGAGCATTAATCACTCGTCCAAGTGTAAGCAAGCTTTTATTTATCTCCCCAGCCTCCCTTGCTCTACCCTGCAAGTGCCAAGTATTTTCTTCTTCTTAGTGAAGCTCTAAAGCTATGATTTTTTTTCCAGACAAATGTGACAGAACTAGGCAGAGATGATGCCAGCAATGAAAAGGACTAAATAGACAACGCCCAAATGGTAATTCAATTTCTGAAATGTGAAGGGATTAACACAAATTTTGGCATTATCAATATTCCTACAGCCTGACTACAATAAGTTATCGGCCATGATTGAAGTATTGTCAAATTTTACCATTTAAATGCATGTGGCAACTCAAATTTAATCATTTGTACCTCTCTTGCACCAGAACGTGAAATATTCTCAGAGCCTGCGAGGTCCACAAGATTTAGCTTCCCACATTTAATCATTTCCTCACCCTCTGGAGTGCATTCCTTAATATGAATTGTGATAGAAAATATGGAGTGAGAACGGCTGCTTTGTTTGTTAAGAAGAGTCTCAGCTGTACGCCTCTTTGCAGAACCTTTTTCTAATATCTTGTAAATTTCATTTGCTGTGCAAACAATCTCTTCTTCCAAACCCCTGACAAAAACACCCCCCTTCCCATCCTCCATTAGAGCAATAGGTTTCCTAGACTTATCATCTATAAATTTTGAAGTCTCCTCAGGGGCCAAAAGATCTGTTATTTCCTCATTGTAAAGCTCTAGAAACGTTACTTTCATGTTATACTCAGCATTCTGAGCTTCCAATATATCAAAAATCTGCTTCACAGCTCTTGGGATGACACCAGCATCACTCGGAAATTCGCCATTCTGCAGAATCAAGAAGCAAAGAAAAAAATAGATTTCAATAAAAAGCAATAGGAAAACACCATAAGGAGCCTATGAGGTGACACGAATAACCTTCTTTCTTGCACCTCCTTCCATGGTGTATGTCTTCCCTGTCCCGGTCTGTCCATACGCAAAAATAGTGCAGTTATAGCCCTCAAGCACTTCATACACAATGGGAGACACTGCCTGATCATACAGTTCTTTCTGTTGAGAGTTAGGACCAAACACCTACGCCAAAACAAACCAAAATCAGCATAATCACACAGGATAATTTTATTCCGATAACAAGGATAAAAGAAAAACGTGTAAGGTCTTCCTTATCAATATCATGATTACGAGAGTAGGTACATAATAATGTGATAATAATTAAAGAACTTCATATTCAAAATTTAATTCCCGAACGTTGTTATCTCTGGAAATCTGATCGCACATTTAATGAATTTTCTCTCTCCTAACTCGAGTCTTCAGTTCATCGGAATAATGTTTTCCTCAATTTTACCATCCCGCAACAATTCAAGTATTCAAAACTCCAAACAATTTCTTCTTTTTTAAAAAAAAAAAAGAAGCAAGAAGCAGAGAACCTTGTCAAATGCGAAGGTTCTATCGATCTGTTTGTTGGCGATATTCTGAACAGCTGAAACCTCTCTTCTACCTTCGTTACACGAAATCACAACCGGCGTGTGCAGCCTCGTTTCATCTTCATTCAGTGGCCTGCAAAGACGACACCGAACTTTTTCTCAGTTTGGGAGCGGTGAAGCATTAAAATTTAAAACAATCTCAATGACCGAGTCAGCGACGAGTTAGAGCGAGTCAAACTCACCTGCACCTCACGAGGACCTGCACATTGACGCCTTTGTCCTTGTCATACTTGCTGTGACTGTTGGAATTCGAATCCGCAGATCGCAGATCTCGCACCGGCTTATCGCTGGAGCGCGGAGTCTGCGACGGCGACACCGGCACCATTCCTCCACCCAATCTTCTCTGCGTTGCCTCCATTGCGGTTCCACTTTCTAAATCGGTTCGGCGAATCGCGATCACTCTCGGTACGATCCGCGTGATGGAAGAGTGAAAGTGTGAAGAACAATGAAATGTGCGGATCGAGAAGGAAGGAAGAATCGGGTGTGAAACTGAAATCGGAACTTACAGTGTGCCGGCCTTGGCCTTCTAGTGTGTTCTGTTTCAAACGGAACTTCACGTGATAAATCGTCAAGTCAAAGACTCTACTCACTGCACACAAACCAATTGCTTTAAGATTATATTAGCAGAGGGAGTGGCGAGCTGAAAGGAACAAAAAAAGTGGTGCAATTAGACAAAAGTAAACCGTTACGGAGCGTTAGAAATTACGTGAGCAGGAAAAGGGTGAGGATGACGGCGTCTGCGTGGAACGTTTCTCGTATCATATCATCCGACCGTTATAAAGAAGACAAGCTACGTCAATAGAAAAATCATTTCACAACCCAAGAGCCAAGCCAACAATGCGCTCTATCTTTCGCTTATTTCAACTCTATTTTTTTTTTAAAGTGCGCTTAGATTGGGTAATAGAAATACTTTTAGAAGAAGTGGGTCCTTAATCACTGTTTTAGAAGAAGTAGGTGTTTCCTTCTTCGCTTATTGCGTGGTATTATTATTATGATGATGATTCAAAGAATTGGCAAATTCTACAAAAAAGGGGAGGGATTAAGGGTTCCTATCACTGAGGAGGAATGCATGCCCCAAGGACCCACTGCAAAATTTAATTTGTTGCTTGCTAGAAAATTACTCGGGAGATATTTGTTATACTATTTGTGTCTTATTATAAGATATGGTTGATTAATTTATGTTTTTTAATTTAATTATTAACATTAAATTTGTGTATAACTATAATATTTTTTCAATTTTATTTTTAATTCTTTAGGAAATCTATTCATCTTCTCTCATCTTTATAAAAGAGAGAAAGAGATAATTCAAAATATATTAATAAAAAAACTAAATAATTCATAAGATAATTGAAATGAAATTTAATAAAAACAGATAAATTTTTTTCACAAATTATTGTTCAATTAAAAATTATTTCAGAAATTATAGGAATATAATGTATGTGTGTTTTTATTCGTTTAAACTTTCACTCTCACTTTTCATTTTTCAAAGTACTTTCAATGTGAATTTATATGTCTAGCTATTAAACCAAAATTAACACATATTCAAACACACCTATAGAAGATAAAAACACGAAATCTTTGAAGTATATATCTCTCTCGATCGAGATTCCGTGGACTTGAGATGGTGCATAATTAAGTGACCGATAATGTCCAAATCTTCCTCGTTCCTGTCTTTCTCAATAGAGAACATAATAAAAGTATGCAAAGTTGGTGTCTAATTGGGGTGGAAAATTGTGTGTAAAGTTTTTTTTTTTAATTAATATGTTAGAGAAAGCACTAGGATGAAAGGGAGTAGGAAGTTTGGTGGCTCAGAAAAGAAAAGACAGAGTGGGGTTTAGCATGGTAGTATACTTATAGAAGTTACCCCACTTGATAAAGAATGAGGCACATGCCAGTTGGTTTGTATGATTCCATCTTGCATTCCTTTTTCTTCTTTTTCGTTTCTTATGTAGCTTCTAAATTTGATGCTTGACAGCATCCTATGCCCGAGTATGTTTTAAATTCATATTATTTGGTAAGAATTTAATTTGTGTTTTGCACGCTATTTTAAATTTAGACAAAAATTAAAAGGCATATACATAACAAAATCTTAAAATTATTAAAAATATAAAAAAAATGTGAATAATCTATTAAAAAAATAGAGATGATAAGTTAAGAATGACATTTGCCATAGTTGAAAAATAGTAACTCTAATTTAATGTGTAAGAGGGAGAAAATAGTAACTCTAATTTAATGTGTAAGAGTTAAAAAAAAAAAACACTCTAAATCTGTTATTAAAAATATGGGAGAGAAATAGTTGAAATTAATTTAGGGGATAAAAATAAATTTTAATCCAAAAATATTAAAAAAAAAGTGTTAATTTGAAGTATAAGGATAAATTTGAGAAGAGTGAGAAAATTTTAACATAAAATAATTAAAAGAAATTATTTTAGAATTACAGCCATGTGAGATTTAAAACAAAAAGTTAATGTCAAAGAAGTTTAAGACTAATATTAATTTAGAAAGATAAATGTTAAAACAAGGGTGAAACAATGTATATAAGAACACATATTTTTCATGCGCGACAACTTTTTTTTTTCTTCTGAAAACAAAATCATGTGTCACAACTATAAATTACATATTCAAACTCAAATTTGAGATTATTGATTAAATTATTACAACTCAATGTTATATTATTTATACACATGATATGATGATGAAAGAACATAATTTTTAAAGAGAAAGAGATACTACAACTAAAAAATATAAGATTCAAGACTATATATTTTAATCTTCTCTACATAGCTTACAGTTTTTTTAGCATTTTATTCCTTTTTTTTGTGTGTGTATCATATCATACCTAGATTTTTTGAATGAATAATACGTGGTAGCCATATTTGATTTTATTTTTTGTATGATTTTTTCTATCATATACATTAATGTCGAGTCTAAAAGTCAATTCTTGTAAATGAAAAACTAAATGTGTGGGAGACCTTTAAACAAGTCTGCTTCAAAAAAATAACCTTCAAATAAGTTCACTCAACTTAGTTTAAATTCTTTGGAGCTTTAAATAATTTTATACAAATTACTCAATTTCTTCATGTTGAATTAATCTTAATTAATTGCTTGTATTAATTATATAGTGTTAATGGATGTTCTACCATTATTTTGGAAATAAAAATATCGTATTTAATAAAAATTTAATACTTAATATATTAAAATTTTAAAATATTTTTATTTATAAATTATTGACAAACATCTTAAAGATAATTATTAATTAATGTTTACCTATTTTAAAATAAGAAAAATAAGTTTTTAACCTGAAAAGAATATTGTCAAGATCGAAAACCATGTAAAAAAAATGTTTTGATTTTTTTATGCAAAATTGTTTTGATTTATGGTTGAGTAAATGCAATTTGGCGTGGAGAGAAAAGGAAAGATTTCTCGTTTTATCCATCATGTTCAGAATGTGTGTCAAAATCACCATCCAAGCTAATGACATGTATCAAGGTTTCCTTTTTATCCTACCCTTTCCCTTCCATGAAAACATGTACTGCAGCCACTAAACTGGTAAAGAAATGGACGATGCAGGATTGAAAATTTCTCTTACACTACCTTGTGACTTGGATTTAATTTTCAACGGTAGTAACAGTAAGATTTTATTTTTATTTTTATAGAAAGTAAGAAATTATTTTTGATTCGTATTTATAATAATTGATTATATTATATAAATGGAGTATGAATTGGATTAAATGCCTATTGGGCAATTGCCACCAACTGCAACGGTCTAACTTGATAGTTGATACTATCACTTTGATTTGGTTTGGCTTTGATCTTTACTAGAAATAATCATTTATGAGATTTATTTATTTTTCGATTGAATTTTGAATTAATTAAAGTCTTTGTTTCTTTTTACTAAACCAGAATTAAGAAAAAAAATAACTTTATTTTAGCGTGCAAAGATGTTTAACCTGAAAAACGACTCGAAACGATCGTATTCATCTTCACATTGAGACGTTAATAAGAGTCTTCAATAAATTAGGAAATTTCATAGACTGGTCAAGGTTGAATTCAATTCACCTGAACTAGCTAGGTGTTTGGAAACTTTGTAAATTAATACTAGTATGTACATCCGTGAGAAATTACTCTATTTAATAAATTAACCAACGGGGGAGGGGTACCTGGTAAGTGATAACTACATATAAAAGCTTCACATAAATTCAGTTTATGGTTGATGTCTTATGCCGTGTTTGTAAAACACTTATGTTTAACGTAACTTCCGTTCATTTCAGTGAGACAAAAGAGTCACTTTTACGCTTCCTACATTAGAAAGGGTGAATATATGTTTAACGAACTGTAAATAAGAATCCACACATATACTTTATATCTTTCATAAAATTATATTACTATCAGTGCATTATTGCATGAGGTTTTATACAAAAGACGTGTCCGGGAGACATAATGACAAAGTACATTTTTGGATAATGAGAAATGTTTCAAAATTTTATTACTTTAAGATTAAAAATACTTTTAAATCTTTCAGATTGAAATACAAACATGCAGAGTGAAGAAATAAAGATAAATGTAAGTATGTTCAAAAGCAATATATGTTTTCAGTAGTTTAAAATAATATCAGATCATGTGGAATAGAAAAGTTTATGATAAAATTATCTCATACGTTAAAAGTGTATATGTTCATGCAGTATCCACCGCCCCACTTGTTACAACTTGAGTCCATCTAAATCCAATCCAAACCTAAGTATGAAAGTAATACGAATTATAATTCGTATCACTTTGTCTATGCTTCGTACCCTTCAGTTCAGTATTTTTACTTGGGACATACACTATGTCTATGCTCCGTATCCTTCACGTCACTCCTTTTATTTTATTTTCTGAACAGATGCCCCCTTCTCTGACCACATGACGAGGTTTTCATTGTTTCCGGAGGATTTGGATTTTCTCCATTTTTTCTATTACTAAGCTTTGGAGATAATAAATTAAATGTCACATTACATAAAATATGTTATCTCCATTTTATTCATTATCTTAAAAACTTATAAAATGGAAGAGATAGAGGGGGGGAATGAAGAGAATTCATTTCCGTTTCTGACTCAAAATTTTGCTCTCCGAGTGTATTATTTTTGCTCTCGGAAAGTTCCCAAACTAACAAGAACCATACATACTGTCCAGCATTCCTTCAAATACGCAAGGTTGTTACGGGTGAAATTAAACTAAACGTCTAAGCCTTTCTTCTCTACGTACCTGGCTTGATTCAATTACGCATGCATGCTCTCTGACTCTATATTTTAATTATATGGAATTTCCAAAGGTTCTACTATATTTCTAACACAACATTCCTCTTTCTCTTTTTTTTATAATCAACTTTTTATTAAATAAAATTGAAAAAAATTCTAATACTTCAATGCAAATAAATGGTAATTCTTCAATGGTATAATTGATTCAAATTACTTTTTTACATAAAAAAATATTGAATTGTGTAAATGTAAATAAATCTTATATTACTACGTCCAGAAATAATAATAATAATAGTAATATGATAATAATATGATAAATAGATTTGGAATACGAATATTATTTATGTTATCGCACAAGTATTTAGTTGTATTTACAATTGAAGGGGTATGTGGACTGTGATACCACCGAATATTGCACAAAGTCACAAAGCACAAGTAATTACGATTGAAGGGGCATAGAGACATTAGAGACTACAAGCAAGCTAGGTAAAGAAAAAGGAAATAAATAGATATATTGGTCTGATTTTGCTTTCGAGGAAGTTGATGAAGTTCGAAGCATGCTTTCCATGGGACGAATATATAAATTGTGTAATGGTGTATAATATAAATCATAGCAGCACTCTCATAGTCCCATGTGCTAACATCATCATTTTATATAACGACTGAGAATGTACGATATTTAAAGAAAAAAAAAAAAAACAAAAGCCCCGTTTTTTTCCCTGGTTTATTTCTCAGCTCAGGCCTACAGATGAAATAATTAATTTTTATAAGGAAATGTTTGGTATAGATTGAAGTATAAATGAATGAAGGTAGTTAATGTCAGCAGGATACTAACGAGGGCCGGCAGCATTAAATATTTAATATATTAAATATCACTTAATTAATATTATCTTTTTCCTTAATCAATATAGTAAGAGGTTAAAAGCAGTAGTGACATTTTTAGGCTCTTGTTTGCAATTTTGATAGTATCTGACAATTTATCGTGAAATATGTGACCTTTGAATCTAAAAGGCGATATAAGTATTATTTAGTACATGTATAATTTCTATGATAAATGTTCAATCAAATTGCCTATTGATTTGAGGCAGAATAATAATAAAATAAAAAAGTGTTTAAACTTTTTATCTGAAAAAAAGAGAGACTTCATATACGTATTTCTATACATATAACGGTTGACATATTGTTGTCAAACTGGACAATACTTGTAGGTCGTGGCCGTAGAATAGTTTAAATCCTATTGTATATAATATAACTATATATTAATGTTAATACAACAATTTTTTATTATTAAGATCTTATATGTTAATCTTGAAACAATATATCTTTAGAGAGGAAGTCATATAAGGGAATCTTTTCGAGTAAAATCTTTCCTATATGTATGATAAGGGAATCGAATCTCGAAAGTGAATTTTATCTCTTTCTATAGTTTTCTTCATATGTATAATCAGGAAATCGAACTTTATATTATTAGTTAGGAGTATGTAAAAATTAGTTGGACAAAAAGATTAAACATTTTAATTCAAATAGTCAAATTGATTTAGATTTAGAAATTGATTCAAAATTGATTTTAAAAAACTGATTATGAACTGAATTAATTTTTAATAAGTTTTAAATTAATGTTGTTAGAGTCAAACCAATTTCAAATTAATTTTTAAATAATTTTTGTTAGATAAAAATATTTAAATGAAAATTAATTCGATTAATCATATTGGTTTTGTAAAAAAAATTTAATTAATTAAATTGATTTTATAAAATAATGTACTTATTTTTTTATTAAACTAATTCAAAAAAAAATAATTTAATTTAGGTTCGATTACAATCCCGTTAAATATGATGAATTTTTTGACATACCTCTATTGTTATCATACTTAAAGATTCTAATCATCTATGTTGAATGTTGTTGGTGAAAATATATATATATATATATGAACCCAGCATTCTTAAAGTATATGAAAGGATAACATTTTTTTTTATTTCATGACTCTTACACTTGTTTATGGGATCATGACGACGTATTACAGAGAAATAAAACCCAGCCGCATGCAATAGTAGTATATTCTAGACTAGAGCGAGACCCGGACACAGTTGATTTCATTGTTATTATTAGTTAATAGCCTCTCTTACTTTTATACCTAGCTTTTCAGGGCCTTGGCAGGGCAATAATATAATCTTATATAAGTATTACTTTAAAAATAAGAGGCATTGTTACTTTAATTCTTTAAATATTTTTATTCTTCAATCATTCTTTTAAAAAATACGACTTTTATAATAATCTTTCTAAATTAATTTATAATTATTTTTGTTCAAAATGCAAACTAATTGTCAAATTAACTGATGACAATGCAGTATAGAAGCATAACTTGAATGAAAATTTTATATTTTTGACAGACTAATTAAAAAATTATAAGAAATTATTTGATGGCACATTAATATACCAATGTGAACATTTTCGACTAAAACACTTAATGTGATTTTTTTTATTGACATAATATCAAATTATTTAGTATTATCATTAAAAAATTATCACACGCGTGACCCCCCAAAAAGAATACTCCACTGACAAATTTCACACAATTCAGCTTTGGGTTGAAAAGTCCATGAGCCCATGCATTCCGCCTAGTAAGAAAAGTTATTTTAAAAAAAAAAAAAATGGGCCTTTATCACAGCTATTTGAGCAAAGACTGGGGAATTGATATTCACACCTCCAAAATTGCTTTTGGCCTCTATTATGAATGCGCAAATACCAAAATGTCTTTTTGCTTCTTTCCTCCCATATTGGAACTCACCCCACCCTTTATAGCAAACCACAATAGAATAGTGATTCATTGTGTAACAATTTATGCAGAGAATTCATACTTTCATTGTGTTTTTTTTTCATAAAAAAATATCCAATAGAATCATACTTTCTTAATTGGTCCCCACTTGCATGACAAAATCGTGTTTCCGTTATTCATTTTTTTCCACACACCCAACTACACAACGGAACTACACTTCCACTAAACTAGTGGGGGTGTAAACAAAGAGTACAATGAAATCATGATTCTGTTGTACATTACACAACAAAATTTTGGAAAATTATATCTATGGAATTTAAGAATGTTGGTAGGGGCCAAACATAATGTTGTTGGGCAAATAGCAACCCCCCAAAGAGGGCTTTGGGCCTTTAGGTTCTAAAATGGCCTCAAAGAAATCTAATCATTCGGGTGTTACATCCGGTTGGGTCATTCTTCTGATTTATCATTGTTGATGCTTAATATATGTTGTACACTATTATAGCGTTTTTTTTAGCATCCTATGTTGTACTTATGCAAGTAGCCTTGATATCTATTGAAAAACAAAACAAAACATTAAACACAAAAATATCTTTCGGATCGAAAAGTGGTTATGCTTAGATTGTAGATTTGTAATATCAATATTCACTCTCAAGTGACTTCATTTAGAAAAGAATTCTCGTTAAAATGATTGAGAGCGGGATAATTAAGATTTGGGATGCTTTACCTTCGAAGACAAATTACTAAGATTGTCGTCCACTCCCTCCCAAACAGAACAACCAAAACTCCTACCAACTCAATTTCATAAGGAGTGAGACCTTATTAGATTTGAAGAAATAATGCGTCTAATTAAATCGATTTAATGAAAAAAGTTTGAGTTAATTTGGAATTTTGGATGGAGTTAATTTTTCAAACATCCCTAACAAATTTGGTTGATTAGCGGTATTTATTCTCCTACCAAGAAAGTTCAAAACTCTAAGTGGACACGAAAAGCAGGAGGAAATATCAACTTTGGTAGGCGACTTGTGGTTGTGGTGAGATACATGATAGTGGGAAGGCAACAAAATAATACCAGTACCATTCAACATAACCCATATTAACATGATTTGGTTTCATAAGGGAAAAGGATAGGTTTATTGTTATGCACAGAAGCACGGAAAAGAACAGCCTAGCTTTGAGGGCTAGGAACCTCCATAAGAGAAAAGAATAAGGAAGAAAACTTGTATTGTTTTTCTGCTGTCCTCTATTACATACTAAGCATCCCTTATATAGAGGCACTAGCCAAGGGTGCTGCTACGAAAACAAAAGGTCATTACTATGAAGTGTTGCACAATGGGAAGCAACATGCCAACAACATACTCCCTGTGAACCAGTATCCTCCTGATAGCTCAACACCTTCTAATGGATTCTGTTAAAGGGAAACCACCAAGGGGTTTGTGCCCTTAGTGGTGCTTTTGATGGTTTGTTTTGTCCCTCCTAACATTAATTGTCTCATCAAAAACACCTTGTCCTCAAGGTGTTGGATTTTCAAATCATGGCTTCTAAAAGCAATACCGAGATCCCAAGGTCTATTCCGGTGAAATGCACCTGGTTTCGCAGTTGTGCATAGTGCAAAGGCAACTAGTTGGCATTTGCGTGCGACCATGGCAGACCCATAGGACTCAACTACCATCTCAAACAGTGCCATGTCTATATGTTCCAAAAGATTGTCATGTGGAGCCGTTGCACGACCATAATGAACAACAACACTTAAGAGGTTGTCGAGGGAAATAACAACACGAGCGTGGTCGAGTTGGTTCAAGATGGAGGACGGCGCGTGGGGCACGAGCGTGATCGAGCTGGTTGAAGATGCAGGACGACGCGTGGGTCACGTGGTGCTTGCTGTTGGCAGCAAGGTGGGGAGCAAGCATGGGTGATTGGTTTTGTTGCATTGGCACAGGGCATGGAGGCCCAGTCAGCCTGGAAGGCGGAGTTGATAATGGTGCGAGACTTGGTTGCATGGTGCAGAGCATGGTGGCAGAGTTGGTATGGAAAACAGAGGCGACGATGGTGACTGCACGGAGGAAGAAGATGGGTAGTATTAATAACGCGAAAGTCATAGGTTCGTTTTCTATGGATTAGCAATCCGTATTAGACTTATGAAAAGGCAAAAACGACATTTCCTTGTTATGTTGGGTGTACCAGCAAAACTGCTGGACACCCCTAGCAGTTCACTGGGTATTTTCGTTTGGGACGCAACACCATTTTCTCCTCCAAGTGGACCTATACATGGACAAAGCAGTGGTTGCCCATTAAGACTTAAAGAGTACTATTTTACTCTTTCTATGTTACTAGTGGTTTTTTTTTATTTATACCTCCTTCTTTTTTATCGGTTAAAGAAGTGAGCACCCAATGAAATAAATTATGAATGTTGAATTAGATTAATGGTCTAAACTCTACAGAAAGTCCTAAACTGTAAACAATGATTAATTTCTTAAAAAAACTCTTCTCAAAACTTACAAACCAAAACATCAGAAACTTCTTCAAATTCTAATTTTACATTCTATGAAATCATTTAAATTTTATCAATTTTTAAATCATTTTCTAACTTTTAAACCTTTGAAAGTATTTCTTAACCCAAATCAACATGAACGTCAAAATATATGAATATTATTGAAGTGGTAAAAGAAACCAATTACATATTTCATAATAGTTATAATTGAATTGGTAAAAAAAAAAGTAGTAAATAGTTACCTGACAAAGTTCATTGCTATTTTTTTTTTCTTTTTTCAGTCGTTTTACGCAAAAGACGTTTTATGTCATTTGGCATTTTTCAGGCAAAATTACAGTTTCATTGGTCTATCGAAGAGAGGGACATGTGAAGGACCCGTAGAGATTTACTAATTATATAAGCGAGTTTGCGTACTGATAGGAGATGGTGTTTCTAATGCGCAATGGTAATTTCCATTCTCTCAAGATTTACTAATGACGTTTATTTCTACATTTGCAGGCTTAGGGTTTGTTTACTACATTCTTGATTTAGGCTCCAATCCAACTTATTCTGATATTTTTAGTATGAATCACTGTTATTTAACTATTTTCAGGATAAAAAAGATTACTTCGTTTCATATCTTAAATTAGAAAGACAAAAAGAAAAAAACTATTGGATAGAATATAGAAATGAAAAATGTTTTAATTTATTTTAAATCATCCAAACAACAGAATCGGATATTATTATTTTATTGTATTCCTTTTTATCGATTCAAATATAGTATTAATATTTCCTTGATGGATTGCTATTATAGTGTTCTTTAAACTAAACATATAATTAATTCGTGTTACAATATATAGAGATATTGGTTGCAGAGACAATTAATATATGAAGTGTACAGATTGTCATCATTGTAGATTAAACAGACCAATCCACATTCCGCCATTACATCATCTCTATCTTTCTTATTCTCTTCCTCTCTTTCTTTCAAACTTCAACTTAATTCGAGTTATAATTTTTGCTGGCTGCAAAGTTGTGTCATCACGTGCTTATGGATTGCGGAATGTGGATTGGTCTGTTTAATCTACAATGATGACAAGCATGTTTTATTAACATTAAGTGATATATAAAAACTTGTTTCATTGTATATAAAAAGAAAAAAACAAATTAAAAGAACAAGAATTAATTGTATATATATATATATATATACATACCATATTACGCACGATACAATTTATTTTTATAAATATATATGGAACTGATTCGATTACCCTGGATGGGGTCTTACATGAAAGTAAATAATATAAGAAACACAATTTATATATATATATGATGGAGTAAGGCAATTAAGATGATAGTAGCAGAGTGAATGAAATCAGTCCTTATTGGGAGCATCTGCATAGTAATTATGGTAATGAATGGAAACTCCAGGAGCCTTTCTCTTCTTGAGAATGTCCATGCCACCGAGAAAGAAGACGATCGGCGACAGAGTGGCCCAGTCCTCGTTCTCGGCGCTGTAGCCAGCAAAGAGTTTTCTTCTGGGATAAAGCTTGGTTAGTTCATTGTAGCGCTTCACCAACGTGGTTGGGTCGAACACTGGTTTGAGCTCGCTTTGGAACTGGTAATCGACCCAGTCAACGAAGAAGGACACAGCGCTGTACAACAAGGGATAATATTCTTCGTTCAGAGCAAACGAGGGAGAAATAGAAGCCTCGCTCACTACGCCCTTTTCTTTGAGGTTCCTTATGAGCTGTCCCACGCACTCGATAAAGTCACCGGGGGAGGCATCGATGTGCTCGTAAAGCACGTCGATGCCGTCCACGTGGAGGTTGTAGTCTTCGTTCTTGATGAGGTGCGTGAGGGACTCGGTGGCGTTGTCGATCCAGGTTTTGTTGTTTAAGGGTTTGAAGGGGTGTTGGGTGCCGCGGTTGCCGATGCTGATGAAGACTTTGATGTCAACGTTGGGGTTCTTGTCCTTGAAGCGCGCGATGGATTCGGGGGTGACCTTGCTCAGGTCCCAGGTCGGTCGGAAAACGCCGTTGGTGGGGGCACCCTCGTCGTCGTAGTCGCTGGCGAAGGTCAGAGCGATCTGGTACTCCTTCAGGAATTTCGCCGACACAAACACTTGCGAGAACGAGTCGTCGAACGTGTATTGCCGGAAAATCGACAACATTGTGCCAAGAGACCAATATATGGAATTGCAATTTGGGTGTTGTGCCAGAAATTGCCCAGCCCAAGGTGCCCTTATATACTTCACTTGTGTCCAGGCCATATTAGAATTAACATGGAGTATCTATCACGTGAGTCTAAATGTAAGCAACACATGGTTTTGTTGAAAATTGTGTAAATCTCATTTTTTTTTTTGTTTAATGAATTTCATCCATGACTCTGTAATTTCAATAAACTTTAACTCATAAGAAATGTGTGAGAATGTATTGTTAGCAATTAAGTTAATAATATATACTACTTAGACGATGAAAATTATACAATTGAAAAATAAAAAGACTCATAATAATTTAAAAAAAAAGAGAGAGAGAGACTTGATTTGCGAAATTACATAAAGTGACTAAATGTTCCATTAAAAGGCAAGCTTTAATGATATTCAAGGGAAACTTATTGGAACAGCAACGTGGTGTTAGGATAGGGTATCAACAACCTCCTACTATATAGTGGCTAAGTAAAAACAAAATAGTTCCTACTTATTGGCTACCTTTGGATGTGGTCCAGGATTTCCGAAAGCTACTTTCACTTGCTCTTATGAGTAACTGACAATGAAACTGATCTTGGCAAAATATCTGTCAAAATCTTCTTCTCTCTGTTTCTATTGGAAGTTTTGTTTTATATTGTGAATTTCACGTCTAATTTTTAGTTAGAAAGCTTTGTTTGAGGAAAAAACATTATTTATAGAATACCTAAAATTATATGGAATACTATTACTTCATGTCAATGCTTAAAATTAGTTGGAGATGTGGTGAAAAAAATAATCTAACAAAATCATTCAACGAATGAGGTCGAGTGAGTCATAAAGTAAAAATGCATTGGACAAAATTTAAATTTGTATATATAGGAAGAAAATGAATACATTCACAATCAAATACATATATTTATGATTAGATGGTATGGTTATCCAATATCATATAATTTTATCTGTTAAACATGTGTAATAATCAAGAGATTCAATGTCATGCATATTTTGTAGAAGAGATTAGTCCATTAGATAAATTTCAATATCTCATAAATTAGTACTAATTGAGGGTACCCTACGTTTAAAAAAAATATCAATGTCAAACTCAATATCACCCACCCTACACAAGGGATTTAAGTCGTTTCCTGTCACTCAAACCAACACATTTTTCTCCTTATTGCAAAATCAAATTAAGAAGATCGAAACAATAACAACTTTATTTTATAGGAACTGGATAATTGTTTAAGCTAAATTAATAAAAATTAGACCTTCAGACGCTGTAAATGCATTGATGGAGAACAGAAAGCTTAAACCTGCAACAAAAGCATTGATAGGTAGCGCATGAGCATGGAATAATAATAATAAAAAAAAAACAGAAGAAGAATGCAAATAATATTAATAATAATAATATTTGCAAATGTTAAATGTCAAAATTTTTAACAAATTTATATCTAGTTTCATAATTCACCCGCGCGTTCTCATAAAATTCATATGATAAATAATTTTCTTTACACGGAAAATTGATATTTGATTATAGTAAAACATTGGCGGCACCCAATCCATGCCCGAAAAAAGATTAACCGCGGGACCGAACCCGCCAACACAAAATTCACTTTTTCATTTAACGGCTCAAGCCACGTCACCGATCCAAATGAAGTCTCTTCTCCCATCTCCATCGTACATAGCAACCAAATCAACGGTCCAGAACGCGCTTGAAAAACCGGTACACGGATCGACACAATGCCCTTGCCTTCCTATAAAAGGCATCCGCATCCGAACCTGAATCCTATCACAACACTAACACAGGTAAATTAATTTCTCGTATCGAAAATCATTTCCACCACCACAATTTTTTTTTATTTCCGTTTACTAAAGATTAGTAATTGTTTGGTTTGTGTGTAGATTTTGATTCGATTCGATTCGATTCAGTCGAGGTTTTAAGCAGCAGCAAGATGTCTGGGCGTGGAAAGGGAGGAAAGGGATTGGGAAAAGGAGGAGCAAAACGACATCGTAAGGTGCTCCGCGACAACATTCAGGGAATTACGAAGCCAGCGATTCGTCGTTTGGCTCGCAGGGGTGGCGTGAAGCGTATCAGCGGTTTGATCTACGAGGAGACTCGCGGTGTTCTCAAGATCTTCTTGGAGAATGTCATCCGTGACGCCGTTACTTACACGGAGCACGCTAGGAGGAAGACCGTTACGGCTATGGACGTTGTTTATGCGCTTAAGAGGCAGGGAAGGACCCTCTACGGATTTGGTGGTTAGGGTTTTTGCTTGATTTTCCTCGCCAGGGAAAAGTCTTGCTGTCAAGAAAAACAAACGAGGCATGGATTGGGGTAGTTTTTTTTTATTTTTTATGGTGGTGTTTGTAGTGAATGGGGAAAATTAGGAGCAATTTTATGCTTACTTGTTGGTGTCAATTATGTGATGTAACTACTCCGTTGAAATGTAGAATTATTTTGGCTTTTAAAAATCGTTTCGTAAATCAATTTATAGTTTCTATTTAAGTTAATTATGTTTTGCTTTTTCTCAAAATATTTCTTCCTGTTCTTCCTTGTGAAAATTGTCTTCCTTGTGAAAAGTGGAAACTATAGCATACAACATTGAAGCATTGCGCATTCACGTTATTGCTGGTTTTGAATGACATTCAGCTACATGTTTAGTTCTAAGTTGCAGGGGAGGGATGCGTGCTAAATTGTTTTGTGGTTAATAATGTTTGCATTCATTTTTTCTTTCTGCATCTTTTCATGTAAGTATTTTGGAACCTGTTATGTGAACTTTTTTATTTTTTTATTTTGTATAGAAAAACTTGAAATAAAAAGCAAGTGCAAAATGAAGAGAAAAAAGTATTGCAAATAGAATTAGTCACCATTGTTTATTATCATTCATGTGCAGAAAATGGCCAATTTAATGCGTTGGGCTGCCTGTGCGTTGGACCTCTTTTTCTTCACCTTTTGTAGCCTATTTATTTGTACAATTATGAGCTGTACACAATCAAGCCTAATGCAATTAAAGTATGGTTAATTTTGGCCCAGTTGGATTTGGTCGTGTGCTTGCAACTTCTAAATCCAAAGTGGGGCACGAATATGGAAGCATGACGTATGTTCTAAGATGAAAATTATAGTAATCTAATATCCCTTTTGCGGTTATTTTACATTCATATATTATTTTATCAGATTAAATTTTGCCTTAAATTTATTCTTTGCAAAATCACAAAACTGTTTCTTGATTGCAAAATTTGATTTGTAAAAATCAAATTGATGAGGAAGAATTTGATGAGAACATTAAAAGCTTACACGAAATCAGAAAACGATTATGAACGCCTTGAACAAGCAATATCATATCTTAATGCGTTAGGATATAAGCTATATACAGAATAGGACCACTCATAGTATTAAAAGATTATTTCAAGTGACAGATTCACAAGGAATATCATATCCCGTTGGATAAATTAAACACTGATTCTGTCACATCCCCACGCACTTATCTTATACAAAACTATTGCACAATATTGTTTCTTCGGACTGAAAATTTTATAGTAAGCTTCAAGTTAGTGTTATGCTGTGCTGTGGAATTAATCTTTTCCAAAACCCATGAAACTTATGGCCTCTGTTTGCATTAGATTGTGTGAAGGACAGACATCTTCCCCTTAGGCCAACCTTCGTAAACCTCAACAAATGGCCAGAATCCGAGGTAGTTGATAGATTCTCGTGTCGGCAAATGTACTTAAGGAGTTACAAATTCTCAAGGGAGAAGAAAGTGGGTGTCACTGAGAAGACCCTCAAGTGTTTCGATAAACTGAAGGAGAAGGTCGTTTGTGTCAGAAATAAATTAAATTTGAAGAACAAGTATAAGGTTCTCATGAGGGCCACGGATGTCACTTATGCTGCGTTCTCAATCTTTCAGAGCTTTCTACCCTGCTCTGCCAAGTTTGATGTGCTTCATGATTTCTAGTCCAATCTCACATGGTTTTTACTTTTTATTTTTTATGTTCTGCTGCTTTATACTGTACTATGTACTATGAAGTATGTGTTTTTTTTTCTCTCCCTCCTTTTTCTTTTTTCTGAAAAAACAAAACACGGGAGGGAATGTTAAAGGTCGAAGATATGGTTTACGAAAATTTCGAGCAAAATTACAGCAATGTCACACACACATATATGTCTCATATTTAAGTGTCCGTTGTCTCATGATGGATAAAATTTTTCACTTGTTCTCATTCTCCATGGATGTGAACGTTGAAGTATGTATTGCTTGCATTGAATGCACACCCTTTTTTCACTCTTTCTCCCTTCCTAAGATCCAGTCCTACAATACCCTCTCTGGTCACAAAAAGTATAAAAGATACAAATCCAAAACATCTAACCCAACTCTATATGGCAATTTAATCAGAGAAGTTTGCCGCACTTGCTGATTCAGCTCTTTCTCCAGCTAATAGGGTACACCTGAGCAGTTACAGTTGCACAACTTACACTGGCTTTTCAAGACAGTTCAATTCGAACCTGAGAAGCCAGAGTTTTTAACAAGATGATTCTCTGATTACCAATTAAGCAAACATACATGTTTCATTAACTCAATCTTTCTTTACAAATCTATGATACGACGAGCCTAATCTTCGAAGTCGTGGTAGGGAGCTAGTGATCAGAAGACAAACAACAAAAATTATAACAGAAGATATTGTCACAGGGAATTTATAAGATAGGATATCCAGAACCATCTATCCACCCTCACAGATCATCGAGGCTTGAGCCAGCAAATTGTGTAACAGAGGCACTTGCATCCTAGTTGAAATTATTGACCTGTGGAGAGAGTTCACCAATCATATTGGTGTTGTTTTCTTCAGGATCACCTTGAACCATGACCTCTTGAAGTTGGAGAGCATATTCCACAAGACATCTCCCATAGAAGGCCTGTCCACACCATAGTCAGCCAAGCATTTCTCAGCAGTTTCTCCAAACTTCCTTAGAGAATTTGGTCTTATTTTGCCTGCAAGCGTTTGATCTATGATTTGCTCCAACTGTCCTTTCTTCTGCCATTTCATCGCCTATTCCGCCAAGTTTACCATTTCTCTAGGAAGTGTTGGATCTATGACAGGCCTTGCACAAATAACTTCAAACAGAACTATCCAAATGAATACACATCTAACTTTTCTGTTAGTTGTTGCCTCCTCAAATACTTCAGATCAAGGTACCCAAAACTACTTTTGACGGTGGTGCTAACATGTGTTTGGTCGATTTCAGGCCCCGTCTTTGATAATCCAAAATCAGTAACTTTAACCATTAGGTTCTCATCAAGTAGGATATTTGCAAACTTCATATCGCAGTGAATAACTGCTTTAGCATAGCCAGTGTGAAGGTAATGAAGCCCTCTAGCTGCTCCAATGCATATCTCAAGCCTCTCCTTCCAGCTTAAGCTTGGCAGACCTGAACCATATAAATGACCCTTGAGAGTTCCCTTCTCCATATATTCATATATGAAGATCACTTCATTCCTTTCATTGCAATAACCAATCAAAGGCACCAGATGGCGACGACGGAACTGAGAAAGCATTTCAGTTTCAGTTCAGAATTCCGCAAGCCCCTGCTATGACCGTGGATTCCCCCTCTCGACTGCCACTTTTGTGCCATCACTTAACTCTCCCTTGTACACTATACCAAAACCACCAATGCCAATAACCCAACTCATCAAAATTATTTCTAGCCTCCTGAACCGCCACAAAAGGGACATGGTACTCAAAGTTTGAAGCAGCACTCAGTGTTGTGCCATTAGAATATTTACTTCCCATGGTATGAGAAGTAGTTCCATCATTTGATGGATAAAGGAACCCATGTCTTTGACTGCCTTTGTGCTATAATAAAGTGACTTATGTTGACACTTTCAAACGAATAGGCCTATATTGACACTTTCCATGGTATGAGAAGTAGTTCCATCAAACGAATAGGCCTATATTGACACTTTCAATAATAAAGTGACCTATGTTCCTTATCATCCACTTGATTATCACATATTAAAAAATTAACTTTTTGAATTTAACATGTATTGTGATTTTGATCTCTAAAAATACTTTTAAATCTTTAATTAAGTCTCATGCACAATAAAGATCCAAAAATCTATGTAGAAATGGATTAGAAACCTATTAAGTAGAGCTAAAAAAACATTTCTTTGTAATTGTTTAAAAGCCTAGTTTTTAATAAGTAATATTTTTTATAAAAATATTTACTATTTATACACGTAAAATTGAAATTAATTTTTATTTTAAATCATAATAACTGTTATCACAAAAATAACAAATACATAATTATGATTATGTTTGACAAAACATTTTAACTAATTTTAAAGTTTTTTACTAGTTGAAAAATTTATTTGAGTATTTAGTAAATAAATTTGTTTAGTAATAGTGAACTCAATGTTACAATTTTATTTCAAAACTACAAAATATTAAGTTCACGGATCATTTTATCTTTATATACTTCTCATCTTATCATTCATTTTTTGTGAGGCAATTTTTTTAGAGACTATGTGAGACAATTTAAAAAAAAAACCTTATAAACAATGTTATCATATTTTTATATTAACTTTTTTAAAATTTATATATAAAATGGTGAAAACAACATTTTAGATTTGTT
Source organism: Glycine max (assembly GCF_000004515.6). Lineage (NCBI taxonomy): Eukaryota > Viridiplantae > Streptophyta > Magnoliopsida > Fabales > Fabaceae > Glycine > Glycine max. The sequence continues at coordinate 3,373,894 of NC_038251.2, read as the reverse complement.
TGAATTGTGATTTTTTTATGAATAATGATAAAAGTGATGTTTTTATTTTTTATTTTAAAAATTATAATATAAACGAAAAAAAAAGATGACAAAATATTGTTTTTGCAACTTTTGGTATAAACAGTTAAAATAAAAATATAGTAAATTTTTAAAATTATTTGTAAAAAATAAAATAAAAACAAAATATTTTCTAAGATTAACCAAGTCTTTATAGGGTTCAGTACTCATAAAAATTTTAAAATAAAGAAAAAAATAAGATTAAAATACTTTTTCTGTTAGTAAAATAAAAAATGAAAGCATAAGCCTATTTAGTTTGAAAAAGGAATTTTTTTGTTTTCGCTAACAATTATGAAGTGAAAGTATTTTTTTATTTTCATGAGTTTTTCTATTATTTTTATTGATTCCTACATAAATATTTAAGAATATAAAGCAAAGTAAAAATGAGGTGACTGATAAAAAAAGAGGTGATATTTTTATAATTATTAATAAAATAAAAACTAAAAATATTTTCTCAGAGATTTGAAAACTGGAATAAGGTATCCACAAACTCAAAGGATTGGGGTGGTTAGACACATGGCTCGGGATTGGTTGTGGTAACAATATGTTCTTTTGGTGTTGGGCATAGCAATATTAAGGAGGGAAACAATAACAAGCTTTATTATTATGCAGACTACAGCTTTTTCCTATAGTGCCATTAAGTTACTCCCTATGTATTATCTTGTTGCATCAGACTTGGCATCCCTTGTGCCAATGCACAAAGATTCTAACCGCGCTTGTATTAACAGCAAATACATAAGAAATCAATTGGAGGAAATAAATGACAGAAAATATGATAAACCATGTAGCTTGTATTAACAGCAAGTACATCAGAAATATAGTAGAGGTAACAAATGACTGAGAATATAAAAAACCATGCTTGGAAATTGCCTAAAATCCACTCCTACAATACCCTCTCGGGTCACAAAAAGTATAAAAGATACAAATCCAAAACATCTAACCTAACTCTATATGGCAGTTTAATCAGAGAACTTTGCCACACTTGCTGATTCAGCTCTTTCTCCAGCTGATAAGGTACACCTGAGCGGTTGCAGTTGCACAACTTACACTGGCTTTTCAAGACAGTTCAATTCGAACCTGAGAAACCAGAGTTTTAACAAGTAGATTCTCTGATTACCAATTAAGCAAACATATATATTTCATTAACTCAGTCTTTCTTTACAAATCTATGATATGAAGAGCCTAATCTTCCGAGTCGGGGCAGAGAGCTAGTGATCAGAAGACAAACAACAAAAATTATAACAGAAGAGTACTGTCCCACAAAATTTATAAGATAGGATATCCAGAACCATCTATCTACCCTCAGACTTCACCAACTGTGAGAACACCCTACTCATAGAAACACCAGACAGATCATCGAGGCTTGAGCCAGCAAATTGTGTAACAGAAGCACTTGCATCCTGGTTGAAATTATTGACTTGTGGAGAGAGTTCTCCAATCATATTGGTGCTGTTTTCTTCAGGATCACCTTGAACCACGGCCTCTTGAAGTTGGAGAGCATACTCCAAATTCCACAAGACATCTCCCATAGAAGACCTGTCCACACCATAGTCAGCCAAGCATTTCTCAGCAGTTTCTCCAAACTTCCTTAGAGAATCTGGTCTTATTTTGCCTGCAAGTGTTTGATCTATGATTTGCTCCAACTGTCCTTTCTTCTGCCATTTCATCGCCCATTCTGCCAAGTTTACCATTTCTCTAGGAAGTGTTGGATCTATGACAGGCCTTGCACAAAGAACTTCAAACAGAACTACCCCAAATGAATATACATCTGACTTTTCTGTTAGTTGTTGCCTCCTAAAATACTCCGGATCAAGGTACCCAAAACTACCTTTAACAGCTGTGCTAACATGTGTCTGGTCAATTTCAGGCCCCGTCTTTGATAATCCAAAATCAGCAACTTTAGCCATCAGGTTCTCATCAAGTAGGATATTTGCAGACTTCACATCGCGGTGAATAACTGCTTTAGCATAGCCAGTGTGAAGGTAATGAAGCCCTCTAGCTGCTCCAATGCATATCTCAAGCCTCTCCTTCCAGCTTAAGCTTGGCAGACCTGAACCATATAAATGACCCTTGAGAGTACCCTTCTCCATATATTCATATATCAAGATCATTTCATTCCTTTCATCACAATAACCAATCAAAGACACTAGATGGCGATGACGGAATTGAGAAAGCATTTCAATTTCAGTTTGGAACTCCGCAAGCCCCTGCTGTGATCGTGGATTCCCCCTCTTGACTGCCACTTTTGTGCCATCACTTAACTCTCCCTTGTACACTTTACCAAAACCACCAATGCCAATAACCCAACTCTCATCAAAATTATTTGTAGCCTCCTGAACCGCCACAAAAGGGACTCGGTACTCAAAGTTTGAAGCAGCACTCAGTGTTGTGCCGTTAGAATATTTACTTCCCATGGTATGAAAAGTAGTTCCATCATTGATGGATAAAGGAACCCATGTCTTTGACTGCCTTTGTGCCAACCTTCTTCTTTTCCTGCACAGTACAAAGAAAACTCCAGCCAAGACAACTGCACCAACTACCCCAACACTCACACCCACAATCATGCCAGTTTTTTTAGAACTTGAGCCAGAAGTAATAGCCACAGCTCCTGGGATAAGACTGCCCATAGAATTGTTCATTTTCATGATCTCCAACCCATTCAAAATGGCATTAGGGTACTCCTTATTTACCTCAGAAGGGCCAATACTTACACGAAGTGTTTTGCTGACAGCCACGGCTGTAACCAGATCCCTATAGTATGGAACACCCAAAGCATTATTGCTAGTAGTACTGGGATCAGCACTTGAAGCAGCCAGTTTGGAGTCAACATAAGCATTGAAGTAGAGTTCATTGAGAGCTTTACTGACTACATCACAGAAGTGAAGTCGAACAAGGTACTGAAATCCGGGACTTACATCAAACTGCCATGTTACATTGAAAATATTACGGGGATCATAGGTCGAGTTCATCTGTGTGAGAGTCCCATAAACGGTAGGCGGAGCAGTGTTTTCTGTTGCTTGCCCATGGTTCTCATACTTAACACCCTTAATATTGGAAGAAAATGAGGCAAGGTTGGATTGCAAAAGGAAACTTTGATCAGGAACCCAAGTTCTTTGAAGGGTGTCATTTATAGGGGTCACAGTAGGACCACCCATGTTAACCCTCCAAACTGTCTCAAGTGCTTGTGTCACCAACCCAGAAGAGGTTACTGATGGATCTAAGGCAAAACCATCATCAACAATTAGGTCATCAGGGACAGAAACAACTTCAATGGCATTCACAAAAGCAATGGAACTTCCTGAAGGGGCAAAGGTAAGAACAAGGGAGTCGGAGGTCACATTCACTGAGTACTCCTTCATCACAGGATCTTTCTGCATGTTGAGGCTTCTGAAAAGGACATGGTTTTGGGTGGAAACAGTGAAATCTGCAGCACGCAAATTGTACTTTTCATAAGCGAATGGAAGGAAATAGAGACGGATCCAGTGCCTCCCCTTTTGATTAATTTTAAAAGTGTACTTCGAGGAAGCAGTGAAGACTCTTGCAGTTTGATAGAGCGATGAATCATCAGAGGAAGAAGTAGCTGATTTTGAGGAGGTAGTGGCAACAATATCTTTTTGTGTGGAAAGGAGATCCTTGTTATCTGCTATGAAATTGCGTGTACCTACTGAAGTACTCGTAGTTGCTCCACAGTCTATAAGATAATTATCTACTGGAACAAAGGTGGCACAGAAGCATACAAGCGGAAAGATTGATAAAACACATATAAAGAAACCAATATTTCTCCAATCAGTCATTGTGGCATCTAGAAATGAAAGGATATACTTTTTTTTCCTTTCTAAAATTTCTCTCTTTGAAGCTAATTGAAGCCTAAGAAGTAGGAAGATTCTGGTACAAGCAGGAAAAGAAAGTACATTGGTCTTCTACTTAATCAAGCAAAAAACTACACAAGTCAAACACACAGAAAGGGGGATAACAAAGACAGAAGATGGCACCTTTGTTATTACTCTTATGGTTTCCAGCAGAGGTTGCAGAACCAGTATGAACCAAACCAGGTACAATAAGAAAAATCTGAAGTAGCCCCTATTTTGTGGTTTTGAAAGAAACTTTAATACAGATACTGACAGGAGAAGAACAAATCCACTTCAGCAAGAATCTAGCTCGGCACAAGCTGGAATGATCTCGATGACAACCTTAACTTTTGACATATTCATTCGTACTTGTTTTTTTATTAATTCGGTTTTTTAAAAATAGAAAAATATATAAAGCGGACGAAGGAAAATAAACGGTGGAAGCAGGGTCAACACACAAAAGGGTTGGTTGCAAGATTTTTCGGTGAGAGCATGTGTGATGCAATTATGCAAATGGAGAGATTAAACAAATTGAGATAGGTCAGGTATAGTGTGTTTAGGTAAGTTGTTCCAGAGCAATAAAATAGGAATATGAATTAATTAATTATAATTATTAAAGGAATATAGAGGAAAACAGATGGACAATTAAGAAAGAAAATACCACTGGATTGATTTGCCAATTTTGGTTTTTTTGGTAAGGTAGTTTGAACTTTAATACTATTGTGTTAAAGTAAGGGACGTTTACATGTGAATATGGAATAATGGATGAGCCAAATAATAGAAGGGAAAGTCGTGCCTGGCGGTGTGAAAGTGTTCATATGGTAATAGTTCCAAATTGTAGGGAAATTGAAACACAAAAGTGGAAATTGAATCAAGCCTAATCTTATCACCTAAAATTGAAGTTTCTCAGACTCCACTAAAAACATAAAATTCTAAAAGTTGGTATTAATTAACTTATTATTTAATCATACTCCCTTTAAAAGTAATTTGTGAATGTACCCTTTTTCGTCCCGAGATTTTGCGTCTATGGAGAAATACGAGAAATTTTTAAGCCATGAAGGCATGAACTATACTAATTACTTATGTCAGGCTTGAAAGTTAATTAGTATCATATCATGATACCAAACGTGGCTGAGTTTACACTATAGTCTTTTCTCACTAAATTGTTACAATAAAGTTGAAAGCCTTCTCGCTAATAATTTAAAAGGGGGTTTTGTTGACTGACTTCTAATTGGAATAAATAATGCTTGGTTTGTAGGTTTTTATTTTATGTTGATTTAAATTTGTTAGAAATGCCGTCCTCGAAGATTATTAGGAAAAAAATATGAATTGGAAACGTTGAATCAGCAAACTTATGACCACGGAGTTCCAAACAGTCTTGGATGGTCCAAACAATAGTGGTGAACTGGTGGTTAATTTAAGAACTCCGTTAGGCAGTTAACTGACTAGTAATTTCAGCTAAGTTTCAACATTAGATTGTAAAAGAGTAGTTGATAGAGGTCTTTGCTTCTAAAATTTGATGAGTGTTACTAATAATACATTTTTAACATTATTTTATTATTCATTAAAATTTACTAAAAATTGTAACATTGAGTGGAGACTCATTTAACGTGGAGTATATTTACATATTTTTATGATTTTTCTAACATATTTCAGTTAATAATAAATATTATTTTTAAGAGAAAAACACGCAACAAAATATCCGATCCTTTATTACAAAAGAGAAATGAGGTGACTTATCATCAAATGGTTACAGATCAATAATAGATCATGATAATGGAGGAGATTTTAGATTCACCAAAAAATATGATATTTTATTTAAAAAAATTATTCTCATATATCATTCTCTTACATGGTACTGTAAATATTTTTTTATAATATCACCTCATCATGAATTATCATATATATAATAAATGATTTTTATAATAACTACTTAAAATTTATATTTAAAATACTTCTTAATATTTGACGATATATATCTTTAAACCAATAATATATTAAAGAAGAAAACAAAATTTATAGGAATATTATAAAAGACTTTATATCATCATTCAATCACAATGTATCATGTATGATAAGTTTCTTAATTTTTATGATAATTACTTTAAAAGTCATATTAATGACAAATTATAATTGGAACGACACTATAAAAATATTTTACATTATTAGTGTATAACCATTAAACTATTTATTAAAATTAAACTCTAAAAAAAGCAAACAATGATGTTAATATGTAAATATCTTTAGAGACTTTCTTATTAATCATCCTCATGTAATAACTGTGCCATGAATCATTTCAGTTAATTTTTAGCTTTTCTTATTAGCTAAAAAGTTTGTTTGACTATTCGTAAACAAGTTTTTTTAAGTAGCTTCTAACGTTTTTTGAATCGTTACTTGAAGTATCATTTTTTAAAACGCTAACTTGTAGTTTTTTTTATATTTTTTCATTTTTATTCTCAATATATTTATCTAAATTCTTGATTATCCTTTTTAAACAAATAATAATTTTATTACTTATATCATTTTACACTTTTCACATACTTCAACAACTAATTTTATCAAACATTTATAATTTAATAAATTATTTTTCCAGTTTTCAACTCACAACTAACTTTCTAATTTTCAATTAGTTTTTCAGTTAGTTTTACCAAAGATAACCAATATGAATCACATTGTTCTCTTCACATCAAAGTTGATCTATCTTTTCTTTGAGGGCTAATAACGAAAGAATATAGTAGGGATTTTCTTTCCATAAACAATAAAAGCATATTTGAGTTAAATTAGTTTATGTACTATATGGCCCGAGAAACTTGGTCCATACTCGGATTGTGGTAGCACTTGGCTTCTCACGACACCTGAGCAATTAGTCTACACGATCGATATGCCCCCCTTAAGTAATTGGTCGGTGGCCCAATGCGGCCCCTGAAAAAGCGTAACTTCCCCAAAATCGAACATGTATATATAAAGCTAAGCCCAAGACCACCAAGTACATTTTACTAATCCCACATATAGACACATAAACATCTCAGAACATCACTTACTTGCTCGTCGGAGCCCCTTTTTGCAGGTACCTCCCTCCAATTCAACATCAGAGATCGAAGATTCCACTGAGAAAAAGAAGACCAGATAGCTTGGTCGGACCTCATCAGAACTCAGCAAGAATATTTGGCGTCCACCATGGGGTAAAGGAAAAATGTCCTACAACTGCAAAATGGTTGCAACAAGGAGAGGTGATCCCAGTTCATCTACGCAATCCACATGAGCCGAGACATCAACAATATGGGAAATTCGAGAACAAATTAAGTAGTTACAAAAGAAAATAGAGGTCGATTTGGAGGCCTCGAGGCAACAACATGAGGTAGACATGCGACGATTAAAGGAGGAGAACGCAAATCTTAGAGCCCAGTTTACAATCCAACACCCACATCCCTTACTCCCACCACCACCATCTCCACCTCGCTCTCCATCCCCACCATCCACCCACCCATGCTAAGATACATACCTAGGAAAGTAACACTTAACTCTCCTCCTACAATTACCACAAGAAACCTCCAATCCACTCTCGACTTAGATCACTCAACATCCATAATGACGTCATTCATTGGCACCCTTTGTGGACGATGTCATGGATACTCCCCTACCCACCACCTAGAAACCCTTGAACATTGAATGATATGACGGTACCTCAGATCTGGATGAACACTTAGACGCATTCACCATGCAAGTCAACTTGTACTCCAACGATGACGTGGTGATATGCATGGTCTTTCCCACCTCCCTCAAATGACTGACACTAATGTGGTACAAACGCCTTCCCCCAAGATTCATTAACTCTTTCTTCACCTTAGCCTAGCGCTTCGGAGCATAATATACAACCAGTTGCCCTCACCACACCACATCTGTCACTTTGATCAACCTTTGCCAGCTTAATGTCAAGTCCCTATAGTCATTCATGAAGCGGTACACCGCCATCTCCATTTGAATAAAAGACCTCGACCTTGGTGTTGCGCTACATTCTATGATCACGATGCTTAAGCTAGGGTCATTCGCCGACAGCCTTTGTCAAAAGCAGCCAAAGGATTTGGACAAGCTTCGAGCACGGGCCACGAGATACATCCAAATGGAGGAGTTATTCGTCTTTCACAACTAGGTACGCTCGACGAAGCAGAGAAAAGATGACCACAACAAGGACAGAACAAAGCCCATCTAGGACAAATCTTTCAAAAAGTCCAGCCATTCACCAAAGTACCAACACTACAAGCCGCTTAACGTCATTCGAGCACGTTTGCTAGAGGAAGCATTCAACATGGAAATCTTATCCCTACCGCCTCTAGCCAGGTCGATCAACTCGATCGACATAACGAAGACTTGCTGATATCATCAAAACTCCAGTCATACCACAAAGGAGTACGTGGCCTTGAAGGACAAGATAAAGGAGTTGATGCAGGAAGGTGCCTTTGCCAACTATACCTACACCCCTAACAACAATAGAGGCAGTTACCGAGGTCGTGGCAAGGGCCAAGGAAGTCATCATGGAGGTCGAGGACAACAATCCCACAACCACAGGCTAGAACAAATCGATGCCAAGCTAGATCAAGTCGGCACCTCGACAGTCAGGGAAAGGGGGGGAGACGCAGAGTCATCAACACCATTGCAGGTGGCTTCGCTGGCAGGGTAGCACCAAGTCAACTCGGAAGAGGCACTTGTGTGCCATCAAAAGCGTGAGCCACATTTCTGCAGCGAGCTCGAGGAGATCAATCCCACCAATAACATTCACCGATGTCGACTTTGCAGGGGTCAATCCCGAGCAAGACAACCTAATGATGATTATGGTTAGCATCACCAATTGGGACATCATGAAAGTCCTGATGGATGGAGGCAGCTCAACCGACATACTCTTTTAGTCCACTTTTTAAAGTTTAGACGTATCTCATAAACTCATAAAACCTCATCCTGAACCCTTAATCGATTTTGCAGGGGGGAAGTCCACACCCATGATGTAGCAGAGCTGGCGACCACCTTCAGAAGAGGAGAGTTGTCGAGAATGTTACTCGTTTAGTATGTCCTCATCGACATTGATGCCTCCTTCAACGTTTTGGTCGACAGAACGATGTTGAATGCACTAGGCACGACCGTCTCAACACCTCATCTCGCAAAGAAGTTCCCCAACCAAAGTGGGGACATAGTCACCATCAAAGCAAACTAAGTTGAAGCCTGTGAATGTTATGCCAAAAGCCTACTTGTCAAGCTCTACACACTCGCCTCCGCGTAACACAATGATGCAACAAATGTCAATCATGTGGAAGATGCTGCATCGAGTTGGGCCAATCTCAAACCAAGGAGAGATGAGGAAGACAAGAAGCTTGATTCAGATAGTGTGGGTCATCCTAAAGGGAATTAAGATAATGTGGTCTAAAACCCAATCATTGAGTCTAATTCCAAAATTAGAATGAGCCTTATTAATGGAGGATGTGATAATTCTCGTGTGTCATTTTGTGTGTCATTTTGTTTAGTGAAAACTGTTAGAGAGTTTCAAACTAGAGGGGGGACTTTTGGTTGGAACCATATCTTTAGAAAAGCAAACCAAGTGGTGGACGTACTTGCAAAATATGGTTTAGCTGGCGAGTGGCGAGGGACAAATTCATAATTTTCATTTTCCGCCTAATTTTATCAATGGCCGATTATGATTGATGTAATTGGAACTTTAATAAAACTTGGGGTGCCTTAGCCCAATCCCCGCACCCCAACTAGACTTGTAAAGTTATGCCTCAACCAAAAAACATCATGTAAGGACCAAGATAGCAAATCATGTAAGGACCAAGATAGCAAATCTGAAATCCCTATTAGGCCCGCCGCATATGAATCATCAATTTATACACTCATATTGAGGTTTTATCACAATCTTAATAATTGTGAATACACTTTTTATTTAAAGAAATAATTGATAAGGAAATTTCTTAACTTTTTCAAAAATCTTAAATGAGAATATTAAATTTTGATGTTTAGTATTAGTTTTTTAAGAAAATCATTAAAAACCTACCATTTCTATTTTTTTAACTTTCTGTTAGATTATCATTTTGTTCATGTTTTTCTGTTGTATTTTGTTTTGAAACGCGTCCGACATTTTTTTGGACGAGGGATAACAACAAAAAATAGATAGATGTTATGAGGAGAATCGAAAGATTTCATTTGCTTAGATAGAAGGCAGAGAGCTATACTAGAGTCACCAGAAGTGAATGTTCAAAGGAAAAAAGAATGAGATAAATGATACGGTGAGTTTTGATGAGTTGATCTCAGCCATTCATTTTAATCCTCTAAGGTGTACATTAATTAAACTGGATATTATCCAGCACTTTGCAAATTGAGCGAAGCTTTTCTTCTATTCTATTTCTGCTTGTCCACTTTCTCTCTCTTTCCATCGCTTTCTGGTTCCGATTTAGGGCTCCTTGACTCACATCACAACCTTATCGTTCTTCAGGTACTCTCTCCCTCCTTTTTGTTTCTTCCTCTTCGCGCTCCTTGATCCCCAATTTCATCATTTTCTTCATTCCGATCCTCCTCCTTCACCGTCACTGCATAACGTTCTCATCACTAATCACTCATACAATTTTATTTCGCTCGCTGTTAGGTTTCTCTGTGACACTTCCCGCACTTGAATTTTAATGTGGCTTTATTATTTTTCACTTCAATCTGAACGGAACCAGGACTGTAAAATTCGTCTGTCGATCAATTTACGTGGAATTGCTTGAATTTGTGGTTGATGATTAGGGACCAGGACATGCAATTCTGTTGAATTTTGTATCGATCAATGCTGCATTTGTTCAAACCTTGTAATTTTACTTGTTCTTAATTTGTCTCAAGTCCTTCATCATTTTGCACATTCTGTTTCAACTACATTTTCTTCTTTGCAATTTTGCATATTGATTTCATGTTTTGCTTCTAGAGTCTGCACATCCTTAAACCACAACACAAAGAGGATAAACATGTGTTTATATCTGATAACATAAGGGTTAAGGCCGAATGTAACTATAAATTTTACTGTATGAACTGTTGTGCTTACTCTGTTAGTTTGTTATAGAGTTGGATGCTTCCTTCCAACTGAATCTTATCTCATCTGATGTTTTTTTTTTGGCATTTTATTGCACTCAGGTTATTGATTGGTTTTGAGGACAGGAACTTTACATTGTTCACACATCTATTGAAGAAAAAAAGGGACTGGTGTTTTTCAGTGTAGTGATGACATTTGGCTTGACGCATTGAAATTTATGCAATGTCGAGCTTACTTAATGTAATTCCTTATGTCCTGCAAAGCAAGAGGCTATGTTCGATAGTCTATCTCATGGATACCAAGTTGTTATAATTGAGAATTTTGATTCATCTTCATAAATTGAATATGTTTTTCTTTTCTTTCTTTTTTAATTTCTGGATTGAAGTGTCTTATATGATGGGGTGTGTGCGATTGTTTTTCTCAACCATCAATTGTTAGTCTGAAGTTCTTGCTTGTATATTTTAATTAAATTCAAGTTTAATCTCCTTGTCATTTCTGTTTCTTGTTCTTTGGTACATGTTGTTTACATTCTTGCATGATTGTGTGATTTGAATTGTTTAGGGGATTACATCTGGCCGAAATATGCTGTTAAACATCAATCTGACATGCTATAGGATTATTATGTTTCACATTAATGTGTAGATTAGAATGTTTCACAGACATTTTGATAAACCAGAGTTTGGATATTTAAGATATATCTGAGGATCAAAGTAGCACACTAGCATGTAGAAAAATAGACCTAGAGTCCTCCTCTGCCTTTAACAATAAGCTTGGAGTACTCCTCTGGGGCAGAATCTGACTAGGACTTCAGATGCTCTATGAGGAAGAGGAAAAGGAAATGCCAAATATTATAATCATGCTAAAGGTCTGAATAAAGCACCCAAAGGGTATTTATTACTAATCATTAAAAAAATCTAGATAAGTCAAAGTAAAATATATAATACAAACTAAAACTAATGTACCCCATTGCTAGGAGGCTTCTTGCTATGCAAAGGTATGGGGGAGGGTTGTATGCAGTCTTCTCCTTGCATATGCAAAGAGGTTGTTTCCAGATTTGAACTCATGACCAACCGGTCACCAAGGCACAACTTTACTGTTGTGCCAGAGCTTTCCCTCTAATGAAATTTAAAATCCAATTCAAATATTAATTTCTTAAAATATGAATTCCCCGTTGAATCAAGGCACAACGTATAATTAGGTTTAAATAACCTATTGGTCCCTGTAGTATAGGGTTGTTTTCATTTTGTTTCTCTTAATTTTTTTTTCTTGTTTTGGTCCCAATAATTTTTTGTTTTATTTTAGTCCCTGATGTTATTGTTTCAGTCCTTATAAAATTATAAAATTTTAATATAGGTTCCTCTTTTGTTAGAAGATTTTCATTTTAGTTCTTGTCATTTAAAAAAGTAAAATAATAAGGACCAAAACAGGAAATTTTTTTAAGACCAAAACATGAATTTTAGTTGTTGTTTCTTGTAAGATATTGATTTCCACTTCTGGAATGTATCTATCTTCAACGTAAATTGTAACAGTGTTCTGTTTGCAGTCTTCTCTGAATGGGTCTGCTTCAAATCTTCCGGATGGTGCTGGGCGTTCTTTTGCTACGTCATTCTCTGGTCAGTCTGGTGTAGCCTCCCCAGTTTTTCATCACTCTGGTGGGGATATTTTGCTAGAGTCAATCCTTTTTCTCCTCCCCTTAGTTATATCATTGTCAGGTTCTTGCTGCAGGTTCTATTCAGGGATTGCACAACATTCATGGGAACTTTAATGTACCCAATATGCCCAGTACACTCACATCAAGAAACTCAACAATAAATAGTGTTCCAACTGGGGGAGGAGTTCAGCAACCTTCGGCAAGCCTTTCTAGTGGAAGATTTGCATCAAATAATCTACCTGTTGCTCTGTCACAGGTGAACTCATTTGTGTTTTAACTTTTAACATCTTGAGAGTAATACCTGAAATTTTGAGCATATTTAACTCTTCTGTCTGTCATTTTGTTTCTGCTGTTGTATAACTTGAAATGTTTTCATTTGTCTATCAATCGTATTTGCAGCTATCTCATGGAAGCTCCCATGGACATTCAGGAGTCAACAGCAGAGGAGGTATAAGTGTTGTAGGAAATCCTGGATTTAATAGTAGCACAAATGGAGTTGCTGGTCCTATTCCTGGGATTCTTCCAACTTCTGCTGCAATTGGTAACCGAAATGCTGTTCCAGGATTGGGAGTATCCCCAATTTTGGGAAATGCAGGTCCCCGAATCACTAGTTCGATGGGAAACATGGTCGGTGGAGGGAACATTGGGAGGATAAGCTCTGGAGGATTGTCTGTTCCAGGTCTTGCTTCTCGTCTAAATGTAAGTGGAAACACTGGATCTGGTGGTTTAGGTGTGCAAGGACAAAATAGATTGATGAGTGGTGTGCTTCCACAAGGTATGTATTTTGATAGTCACAAGAGTATTGAAGTGGTGTGTAAATCTTCTTGTAAGAAATATCTGATTATGTTTAGTTGAGGTTTGCTTCAAAACAGTTAGAATTTTGATATTAAAGCAATGCAAACTTTGTATTGTAACATTTCTTTTATGTATAAAATTACTTTTATCCAGCAAAATTTATTGCTTCCTGCCATTTTAAGGATGAATGTTTCATATCATACTAATTTGTAATGTTCACTGGTCAACATAACATTTCTTCAGCTGTGATCATTAGACATGTTTTTCTTAAATTGTTTTCTTTGAAGTTTAATTTCTTTATATATGATTTGTGGTAAGGATTAAGGAATAGTATTTTATCCAAACTCTAATAATCCTTAGCTGTTGCTTGCTAAGAAGCAAAGACACCTCTTATGTTTGAAGTGTCATACTGTTGGACACGTTTCTGACATGACACCTCCCCGACATTTGTTTTATGTGTCAGTTACTTCTCATTAAGTGTCCAATTAAAAGTTTATCTTTTGTCGGTTTGGACACTTATGCCGACATCTCTACACAATTTGGGCACGTCCAAATGAATGGTCCCACCCTAATATTATTAATTTTTTTTTCAATTTTTAATTTTTAGAAAAGTCAACTTGAAATATAATATAAAATATTAAAAAATAATACCTCACTTTTTTTTAGGCTTGTTATCATAGAAAAAGGTTAGAAAGTTTGTTTAAGAAGGTGAATATACCTTTCTCAATTGATATAACTTCATTTTCTTATTTTGGGATATTTTGTAAAGTGACTAAGTTCTTCCATTGTTGAATATCTCTTCATATTCTTTTGAGACTCATTATCATAAGAAAAAAGTTAGTATTATCAATCTAGATTTTTGCTAGAGTTTTTGTGTGTATATGCGGTGTCCTACACTTTTGACCTTGGCCATGTCAGAGTGTCCTTGTCGTGTCCAGTGATTTTTTGTTATAGTGTCCTTGTCGTGTCCTACACTTGTTTGTATATTTGTTCTCTTTTATGTCACTGTACAGAACCTTTGTTCTGCCAAATGATATAAATTTTATGTATTGCTGTCATTTTTTAATGTTATATATTTGTCTGTCTCTGAAGTAGCAAAATGTACTAGAGATAGAGATACCTGTTGAAGAACTGCTTCTCTTTGAGATTTATATAAAATGTTTGATTGAATCATTTATTTATTTGATGGATGTTAAGTATTTAGTTCCCTTTAATATTGAGTGTATTTGATATATACATTAAATATGTTGCTTTGTGGTGCAACCACTTTTTGATTCAGGATCTCCACAGGTAATTTCAATGCTAGGAAATTCCTATCCTAGTGCTGGAGGTCCGCTTTCACAAAGTCATGTTCAAACAGTAAATAACTTGAACTCTATGGGGATGCTGAATGATGTGAATTCCGGTGACAGTACACCTTTTGACATCAATGACTTTCCTCAACTGACCAGTCGTCCTAGTTCTGCTGGTGGGCCTCAAGGACAGTTGGGTGTGTGAAGGAAAATGTTGTTTTGCTTGATACATTGTTCACCTTCTACAAAAAAGAATAATGTAAACTATAACTTTCAGGTTCTTTACGAAAACAGGGTCTTCCCATTGTCCAACAAAACCAAGAGTTTAGTATTCAAAATGAAGACTTCCCAGCTTTACCAGGATTCAAAGGTGTTGTATATTGTTTGTTTAATATATGTGAACTAATTAGTTATATATCTCTTGGTAGGAAATTTAGCAGCTTAATCATATTATTTTTGTTGTTTTGGAGATGACAAGAACAAAAGCCTTATTCTACTAGGTGAGGTCAACTATATGGATCACATGATGTCATTCAGCTTGGTTAAAGACCAAATCTTCGGAGATATTATTCACCATGAGATCTCCTTTAACAACTTACTCCAATCTCTTTGGTCTCCCTCTTCCCTTTTTCACAGGATTAAAAACCATACAATGTACTCTCCTCATTGGTCCTCCAGTGAACTTCTTTAACTTGTCCAAACCACCTTAACGAAATTGTCATCTTTCCCTCAATCGGTGCCTCACCAATATTTTTGTGTACAATCATTTTGTATTCTATCCTTTCTTGTGTGACCTCACATCCATTGTAACATTATCATTTTTGCTACTCTCATCTTTTTGTCTTGTTGTCCCCTTAAAGTCCAGCATTCATTATCACAGAGTATATAGCTAGACGTATAACAGTACTCGTAAAATGAAATTTATGCGGCTTCTTGTGGAAGGGCTTCTGGATGTTTGCTTCATTAGGTGTTTGCATGTGGTTCTTAACGTTGTGCAGTATGCATCAGTGTTTTGTCCCACATTCTTCTGATTTTGATAGGGATAAGGGCTACATGCTTTCTGTGTATGGTATATATCTTTGTGATCATTCATACATTCAGTGAAGATGCTTCAATGGTTCCTGTTTTATTGTAAGGGAATTAACGATGTCTTAAAGTTTGCACTGATGAATCCTGGATGGCTTGTTTGGTTAACTTTGTTGTTTGTTCATGGAACTGAGAACTCTAATTGAGTGGAGGTTAGCCACTTGGCTTCAGCATTTTTTTTTTACCATAGAATTTGTACACAGGTGGTAATTCAGATTTTGCTATGGATATGTACCAGAAAGAACAACTTCATGATAATACTGTGTCAATGATGCAATCTCAACATTTCTCCGTGAGTTTCATGTTGCCAAAAATTAAGATATCTTTTCTATATACATTTTTCATGTTATGTTTATAATAATATTAATGGATCAAAATCCATTCTCAATCTTGTTTGCCTTTAATCTGCAGCAGATGGGGAGGTCTGCTGGTTTCAGTTTGGGAGGATCATATCCATCACATCGTACACAACAGCAACAGCAGCATGCCCCTTCTGTCAGTAGCAATGGTGTCTCATTTTCATCTGTAAACAATCAAGATCTTCTCCATCTGCATGGAACGGATATTTTTCCATCTTCACACTCAACATATCATTCCCAGGTCAGCAAATTTTCTACTTCTGAAAATGGGGCACTTCCTTTTGTATGGGAATGCATTATGCATCTCTTTATATATAACTTGCACTGAAACAGTGAAATTCTGTATTCCCACCAAAGCAAGTTCCTGACAGTCTTATGACTTCTGGTTTTTGGTTTAGACCAGTGGGCCTCCTGGCATTGGACTAAGGCCTCTGACTTCTCCAAATACGGTTTCTGGTATGGGTTCATATGACCAGCTTATCCAGCAGTATCAACAGCACCAGAACCAGTCCCAGTTCCGCCTTCAGCAGATGTCAGCTGCAAATCAGTCTTTTAGGGATCAGGGCATGAAGTCTATGCAAACTGCTCAATCTAGTCCAGATCCATTTGGTGCACTTGGCTTGTTCAGTGTAGTCCATATAAGTGATCCTAACCTGAAATATCTTGCTCATGGGATTGATCTTACAACACTTGGGTTGAATTTGAATTCATCAGAAAACCTTTACAAGACTTTTCGGTCCCCGTGGTCTGATGAACCAGCCAAGGGTGATCCAGAGTTCAGTGTGTTACAATGTTATTATGTTAAACAGCCTCCTGCTCTTCACGTGAGATGTTCTTTATTTTGCTTTATAATTTCATTGCCCTTATCTTTTGTGTTTTATTGAGGTCAAGTCTTTTTGTGTTATGCAGCAAGGTTATTTTTCAAAGTTTTCGGTGGAAACTTTGTTTTACATATTTTACAGGTGCTTTTTGAAAACTGATCTTGTTCACTTTCACATTGACTTGCTTGATATTATAATTAAGTAAAATTGATCTTTTATTGCAGCATGCCCAAAGATGAAGCACAACTATACGCGGCAAATGAACTGTATGTATTCACTCACATGCACCCTTTTTTGTTGTGTTGTTTTTGGATGATTTGGTCTTAGTTCTGAATTATTTTAGTCTGTAGAGTATTTAAATTGTTATTCTGTGTGTGTGTTTATTAATAGCAATAATTATTAACAAGGGTGGGTTATTGCTGGCAGTTACAAACGTGGTTGGTTTTATCATAAAGAGCATCGTTTATGGTTTATAAGAGTTCCCAACATGGAGCCGCTTGTCAAAACAAACACATACGAGAGAGGATCTTACCACTGTTTTGATCCAAACACATTTGAAACAGTCCGGAAGGTTTGTTTTTGTTTTTGTTTTTGTACTCATACTGCATGAATGGACACATGCACGCACCCCAAGTTATATATTATCATTTTTTTTCCGATATAATAATTTAGGCCTCTAACGGACAGCCTTCTTGCAGGATAATTTTGTTCTTCATTATGAAATGGTGGAAAAGAGACCGTCTGTGCCTCAACATTGAGGAAGGAAAAAGAAAACCTTAAATGTAAAGTTTTTATTTATGGATTTAATTTTTAGGACGCAAGTCATTTTGAATCATTAGCGTTCCTTCAATTTGGCGTTTTTCTTACATTCTCGTAAATCTTGATGCATTGAGAGCTGTTATCCTTTTTACCCCAGCCATAATATAGTTAAAATAATAGACGTTAGGATAACCTGGCTGTCTGGAAGTGGCAGATATGGAATATCTGCCCAGTGCACACAGGAATTAACCCGACTCTTGGGTGTCTAGTATTAGCTCTTTACTGCGTATACAAACATTTAACTCCTCTGAAAGGGAGCTCTTTCTAAAGATAAAAAAAAGTAAAAAACATTCATGGGAAAATTAACAGTTGATGTATTAGCATTATAGACTCATTAAAATTTACTCTTGATTTTAGTTTTAATGGTTATTATGCTTTAAAGTGAATGTTCACCTTAGGAGAAAATATTGGGAATATGATTTTTAACACTATTCATACGAAGACAGCTGCAGACATTTTACATGACCACCTGGGAAGTAATGATCTGAATGGCTATTTCAATCAACCGAACCTTTCATCAACAAACTATTTCACAAGACCATAACAAAGACCAGATGTGTTCATGAGAAAGCAACGACTCAATAAATAACCCCACCTCCACCCCCTAAAGTGTACTTTCTTAAACTGCGAAGATGATGAAGTGTATAGGCAAGCGATTCACTGAGCATCGCAAATAAAATTACCAGATGGTTGAATTAAACCATATATGGTTATGTTTGAGAGTTGTGTTTTGGAGAGAAAGGGATGGAGGTTAAATATTTTACTTTTAAATTAAAAATTTATATTTTTTTATAAAAAAAAAAGATGGCTGAGAAATGAAAAATTTGTCTATTCCCTTTCTCTTTAGAAACTTAGCTACCAAATATACTATGGGAGTCAATTTGAATTCAAAGACAAATAGAGATAAGGAAAATGATTGAGTTTTGAGTTGTACTAATCTTGAAATCATTGGAACAGTATCAGCAATAGCAACATATTTTAGTATATTTTTTAAAGTATTATTGTTGGTTAAAATTTATTAAAATCATAAAATGATAAAATGTGTGTTACTAACATTTTTATATATATTAATTGTTGATCAAAACTAAACGAAAACATGTTTATAGCTGATTTGGTTGTTTATTTTTGCAAGTTGCCAGAGAAGATCGAAATGGATGATGCGGAATGAATTAATGTTCAACTATACATGCTTTGTTTCGATAGTTAGATATTCCACTTCGCTCTCTGGTTTTCTTATTTATTAAGAATGGGACCTACTATTTACTATTATGATTTATTGAGCATGTTATTAGCATTAGCCATTTCTTGAGACATACAATTTAAGTTCCACTTTAGTTGAACATAATTCCATCTGGCCCTGTGCTTTTTAAAAAGAAGCAGCAAGAGTGAATTAGGAACAGGGTTGGTAAGCTCTAAATCGCATACATTTTCTTATAATACTCACTGTTTAGTAGCTCAGAATCTGAAAAAGCCGACACTGAAAAAGACTTTGACTTGCTTTGCAACGAAGATTTCCGAATGCTCCTCAAATTGGAGGTCTCAATGCGATGCCTAATGACCCAGTAACACATAGTACCCAACGTTGTAGCCATTATGGTTGTCCCTATAATGGTCACTCCTATGGCCAGCCACTTCTCTTCCTTTCCCACCACAACAAAAGACAGTGCCAAGAATGCCACCGAAATAAGAACACAAGCCAGCCACATCAGCTTGTTAATCACAGCCATCATCTGCTTCTTTGCTTTGCTTTCTATAACCACGACCGAGGTTTGCACCACCACAACAGCCAAAGAGATAAACAGTGCAATGGAATCAAACACAAAGAAAATGATGAACGTGGCTTGGGGGGCTATGTTTGCTTCACCAAGGGACATTCCCGCAGGAATGTTATTTGGGTCATCAACAAATTGGCCAGGGACTGTGAAAATAGCAGCAAATGCCACGGTGGCAATTAGCACTGCCACCACAGTTGTGGAATTTATAGCATTGTTGAGTCCTTCTGCATGCATTTTGTTTATACGTTTGGCAATGCCTTGAACGCGTTTTCTGGTTTGGCGTGTGTGTTCCAACTGGTGGTGGACCTCGTGCTTTATGTCACTCACCGTTTGTTTCAACTCACGGGCTGTGGTAGCTGTTGTGCCCTGAGGGGGTTTTATGGTTCTTGCACTCTCAACACCGTGTTCAAGAAGAATGGCTTGCACGGCATGGTTTCCTGTTTTCTCAGCAGTGTCTACTGCTGTTTCACCACATCTGTTCACTGCACTTGTAACATTTTCCTTCTGTTCTAGAAGCAACTTTACAATCTGCACAAATAAATTAATTAAGATATGTAAGCATGACTCATGTTTAAAAGGTTTCTACACGGTTACAAATTGTTATGTTTTGACATTTTTAATAATTATCTTAAAAGCCATACTATTAATAATTTTTTATTAGTCAAGGATCTAATTTTTTTTACACTACATAGAAATTGAACTCCATTCAAAAAATAAATAAATTAAACTATTTTTATAAATATTATATAACTTCACTTTTTAAAAACAATTGTCTTCCGTTCCCTCTCCCTCTAAAACTCCACTCCCTAGTACACCCTATATAACAAATCAAAATGTTGCCTAAATATAAGATTTGCCACTTTCGTATCTATAGTTATTGGAACTGGAAAACTACTCAAATCTTATGTACAAAATTGGCTCCTAGTTTGCTCTATGAAGACAATGCATCAGAATTTCATGACATGGAGGACAATAAGCAGTTAGGGGCCAAATGCATACTAGGTCAAAATAGCAATAATATACCAGATTTCATTACAAACATGAACCAAATCTCCTGGATTCTTTTCTAATCTCCATTGATGTCACGAACGAACTCAAGTACCAAATGTGTAACTTAAGATGCTTGTTTCAGGATCAAATAATTCAATCTGATAGTTGTAGCGATTACTAGAGAATACTGTGAGAACTGCTACGGAGAGCCAAATCATAGAAAAGACAAATTCATCGACAGCAGGGGTGGTGATCTAAATCACCATTCACTTGTCATCACAACATTATAAATACATGAAGCTCATGAGTAAATTTCTAATGAAATTTATGGCAAGCATGACCTAGTTTACCTGAGCCCTGCCTTTCCTGGTTGCTATGTGCAATGCTGTGTTCCCCTTACTATCAACCATGTTTATAGATGAGGGATCTGCTTTTATCAACTCCTCCACCACCTCAATGTTCTGTCCCTTCACTGCCATGTGAAGTGCTGTCTGGCCCTTCTTATCGGTCCGCGTTGCAACACCGGGCTCCTTCTCAAGAAGTGCTTTCACAACCACCAAATGTCCATTTCTTGCAGCAGAATGCAGAGCTGTTTTCCCATTACTTCTAGCAATGGTTGCCAGACTACTTCCAGCTTCCAATAGGAATTTCACTATCTCAGTGTGCCCTTGAATTGCAGCTGTGTGCAAAGCTGTGGTGTTGGATGGATCCACAGTCATCGACAACTCAGGATGACCCTCCATAAGGATCTTAAGTACATCTACAAGGCAAAGAGAACTGAGATTCCCTCTTAAAATCAAACAAGCAAGATAATGAGATAAAGCAAACCAACCACATTACCTAAATCCCCTTGTTTGGCAGCAATGTGCAATGCATCAAAACCATTTCTAGCCTTAATTCCAGCATCAGCAAGATCATAATACTGAATCATCTCCCTAACTACATCAACGTAACCATATTCAGCAGCAATATAAAGAGGCGTTTCTCCATCTTGATTCTGCTTGGCTAATAATTCATGCAATTCAGCCTCATCAGTTTCCAAAATGGTATCTTTCAGCACAGCCAAATTCCCTGCTCTTGCTGCAGAATGCAAAGGTGTATCATCCCTTTTTCCTGTCAATTGTTTTGTCATTTTTTTCCTTGTGGTGTTTACTGCCTGCATTGCTGGTGTTGCCATATTGGCTTCTTCACCTACCTATCAAATTCTACTCTTTATGATGCTCTAATTATTAGTATATCAAAACCTTCTTTTCTTCCTTTCTCCAAAATCCCAGATCAACACTAGCATCTTTCATTCCACAGCATCTCAACGGGGAGGATCATCCCAATCATTGTCAAATATAAGTATTTTTATTTATTAATTTCTTATCTCTTTTATCTTTCAAAAAAACTGATTTCTGTTCTTCCCGTGTCTGTTCACAAAAAGAAAAAGAGAAAGAAAAACGGGGTTAAAAACATTGTACCTAAATATGTTTTCTTATTGCATTATCATTGTCTTTAAAGAGAAAGAGATTGTAAAGAAGCAAATCAACCCCATTACCCATACCTCAGGCACAGAATTTGATAAAAGACAAAAAAGGGCAATTATTGTTGGGTTGAAGTATTCCTTGAATAATTATTATGTGAAAGAAACACAAAGAGAAAAAGGTTGAAAATGAAATTGACCTGGGGTTGAAGGAAGAAGCTCAACCCTCACCGTGAAAGCCATGGAAATATGAGATTTGAGGGGAGGTTTCAGGAAGGCAAGAGCTTGGCAGCACACCCTGTAAGGAACAGCATTCAGGATATGATATATATAAAAAGGTGTGGAAAAGTTACATGAGAAACTTAGAAAGCCAATAAATATGAATATTTTGGAGGAAGAGACAAGGATATTAGAAGAGCATGGATTATGAAATGAAACATGAAACGCACATGTAGCAACATTAACAACAACTTTATGCCAATCTAAATCACAGGCAGATCCTCATACACGCACCAAGCTCACCCATAAAGAAGCAACTTTTGTAAAGGTTGTGATGATGTCGGGATTCCAATAGAAAAAAAAATGTGAATATATATGTTTGAGAATCAAATATAGCCTTGCCATGAAGGGAACATGAGAGAGAGAGAGAGAGGCTAAACCTCAAGTGGTGGCCAATGAAGAAAAACGGAAATAACTGAACCACGCGCAATTGAATTATTATTAGTGGCGCGAGTGAAGATATTGCCATGGTTAACAACATATTTTTTTTTAACATATTTCCGAGGCAGTGCTCTTGCAATGTAATTATGCGAAATTAATCTTATAATTAGTTTGATGCGTTACTTTTAAAAATACACAAGCTCCAATTTATTTTCCATTTTTTTGGGGACAACGGACTGTTTTTGTGGTTTTTGTAGTACAGACGAGTTTCTTATTTATATTTTCTCTCCTGTTTTACTTCCGCATGTTATTGTGTGTACATATACGCAAATGTTTAGAATAGAGAAAATGATCCCATTCTGAGATTTGGACATGTACCCACTAAAACTAATTTTTTTTTTTTGGGTGTACCCACTAAAAGTCATATATTGACAATGAAAGTCAACAAGTCATGTACCCGCTAATTTGAATTGCAACGTCTGTACCAAAATGATCGGATTGTTTAATGTATGAGCGTACGAGTCAATTACAGAAATAATCTGATTAATGAACTTTTTGGGCTTTATTTCATATTTTGTTGCAAATGGAGGAACAACTTTTCGGTGACCCGTCTCACTGTAATTAATTGCATGATCTATTCTTCATTTGTATATTTTTTGGTTTTACGGTTTTACCAGTCTCTCGTTATTCTTGAATCCACAATGAGGTAAAACTTGGCTTAGGCATGCTTTTATTTAAACAGTATGATTATATGAATATAGTGGAATATTACCAAATACTTCCTGAGAGTCCGTTCACATCCACCCTTCGGACGAAACAAATTTATTTATAAGATTTGAGTATGATATTTTGGTCAGGGAGAAACGAGTTCTTTGACACTGCTACAACGCATAAGCATTGGTGTGCTGTAGCATGCAGGCTCCTACATTTGCCCCCATGTGGCATCATGAAGAGATTAAATGGTGCAGAGTGTATGCATGTTTTATTTTCCTCTCTCCTTCGACCTTTCTATTATTGGATTTAAAGGAATGTTATGGTTTCTTAAGGTTATGTCTGGGAAAGTGATCGAATGCTTAGAACTTGAAACTTTGGCTGTATTCACTATTCAGCAATTTAATAAGGAAAATGATATATAAACACTGTCATATGCTAACACGTAGAGAAAAAAAGAGAACCAAACATAAAAGTATAATAAGTAATATATATAAATCTTCATGTGATAAGAAAAATGAAAAATATATAACGTGATAATTGATAGTGTTGTAATGTCCTATAAGTACCTGTAATTTAGGATCTCTATCATTATTACTATGAAACACATTTTGAAGATCAATGGTTTGTTGGAATTATAAAAGATTCACCCAGCTAGCATTTTTTTATTGTTAATAATGTCATGAAGCGACTGCTTGATTGCTATCTTAGGGACCAAGTTATTTTATTGGTTTTGCTTTAACCGTAGAGCTTCATGAAAGCCATTGGTTGATTTATTACTAAGCCGGACAATTAATGTCAACTTTTGTAGTCAACAAGTATATATACATACATATATATACGTTAAGCATTTGCAAAATATTTTGTTTGCACTGTGAACTTCTTTCTTTTGTCGTCTTTGATACGTTTTCATGTTCTTCAACCGATGATTTGGACAAAATTGGACAGCAACTGAATTTCGTTGTTGTTTCAATAGGAAAAAAAAAAAAAAAACAAACTATGAGCTTTCACCTGTGAAGGATCCTGAGTGAAACAAAGATGTGGCTTAGGCTCTTATAGATTAAACGAATCCATAGTAGGCTTCGACTTTTTATGTATATGACAATGAGAAGTCACAGAAATTGAGATTTAGAAGGCTGTGTATTGTGTAATATAGGAATAAGAGCGGCTCTGTACGTAGGTTGTAAAATGTTGTGTAGCCGTTAGCGATAGTGGTTTTATGATTAGTAATTTCCAGAACTTATAAATAAATTTACATAAACATTCGCTAATTAACGTCCTTCATTCTTCAAGACTAACAGCTCATTGACTTTGTCATGATACATGTTACTGATAAGGACTTCTCATTTACTTTGTCATGATACAGGTTACTGAGTTTTAAATTTAATTTTAAAAATCAATTTATTTTACGTCAAATAAGCTTTAAATCACCATTATTCATATTTATACAAATAAAAGTTTATATTAATTTGGTTTTCATAATTTATTATTTTTACTTACACCTTATTAAGATATATATTAATTTTATTTTAACATTTACTTTCTAAAAGATTAAGTCTATTTTAATTAATATATATAATAAAGATGTGATAATTAATATTTTAAATTATTTTTACATTATAATTATATTAAATAATTTCATGTTAAGAAAAAATAATAGAATATTTTTTAATT
Source organism: Glycine max (assembly GCF_000004515.6). Classification (NCBI taxonomy): domain Eukaryota; kingdom Viridiplantae; phylum Streptophyta; class Magnoliopsida; order Fabales; family Fabaceae; genus Glycine; species Glycine max. Next base: position 3,348,843 of record NC_038251.2, on the reverse strand, counting down.
TGTATAAAAATATTTTTCATATAACATTTATTTCTTTTCGCTCTATTTTGCATTCATCTAAACAGATAAAAAAAATTCCTTTACTTCTTTCTTTCTTATTTCCATCCATCCAAACAATATTTTTTTTTTATCTCATTTCTTTTTATTTTTGTCATTTCAATCTCTTTCTTTTCTTTCTATTGATTTCCACTTTATTTAATTTCCGATCCAAACACAATGTAATGAAGCGTTCTCTGTTTCTCGCTATCTCTTTTTCACTGTATATGTCTAAAGTCATTCAATTATTATTGAATAAAAAAAATTGTACCAAAATCCTTATGGCATGTTTTGATCAAAGTGAAAAGAAAAAAGCAAAGAGAAATAATGAATAAAAACTAAAATATTTTTTTTAAATTGTTGATATGAGACATAAAATGAAAAAAAATAGTAAAAGAAATGTATATAAAATAACATAAATACCTTATATAAGAAATCGGATATAATATAAATAAGAATATTTTTATTTTGTGTGCACAAAATAACCTTTTTCTCTCCATTCCTTTCTAATTTAGACCGAAGACATCTTTCAATTATACCTACATATGCCTTCTTTTTTTCATCCAGTGAACCATTCCAAACGGTGGAAGAATCCAAATTATCATTGTTTAATTTCCATAGTTTCACAATTATTCGTTCCCTCTTCCACTAAAACAAAGAGACCTTTAAATTTTTCTCGTTACCATAACAACTCTAAAAAAAATATACACATGGGGATGAGTACTTCATGTAGAAGAAAGGTTTCACTATTAGAGTATACAAATATCCTACTATTAAAAAAGGAAATGGACCGTGAAAAAAAATAGTAAATGGTCACACTTCACCTTTGTAATAATATAAACACTACTCAACTAGGGGTGTTCAAAAACACTGAATTCAACTGAAATATTTAAAAATTACACTAAATTAGACTAAAAAAACAGAACTAATCTCATGGAAACTGAACTGAACTTTTTTTTAAGTTCAGTTTTATGAAACTGACTTGTTATAATTAGTAGTTCAGTTAACTATTATTAAACTGATTTCACGCATGTTTTCCCTTCCCGTGATAGCCTCCGGCACTGATGGCACTCAGAAAAGTTTATAATTAAGGAGAGATAAAGAGAGAGACGAGTAAATGAGGGACCCACGTGTGAAAACATGAACAACTATTGTATGAATTTTGAAATACTTCATATATATATATATATATATATATATATATATATATATTTGCAATCAAAACAAGGAGTTATATACTTGATATTAGGTTTTTCTATATAGTATTTTTCTTTGATATTGAAAATACCATCTAGCCACACAAGTAAAGTCTTTCATCCCCTGAAAAACAGATTATGACTGAAAGTATTTGGAAGAGTTATAAAACATATTTGTTCCAATAAATTTATTGTAAAACTAATCAAATACCACAAGTCTTAGGCACCTTCCTTTCACTCAGTTCTCCTCTCAGCGACCTCATTTATGAATTTGAATAATTATATATCCAAATGATTTATAAAGAAAATGCAACACTAATCCTATTAAATAAGATATATATATATGTTGCAGGGGAAATGCGATGTTTGGATCAAGTTACCTACAACGCTAATTAATCTAGTTGAAACTACAGTTTAGGTAATATTTCCAGTATCTGCAACAAACTGAGCTCATCGCAGTCAACTATTATATACTCATTGAGCTCATCTCAATTAACTATTACACTTCAATTCAATAAAGTGAAAATACACATATTATTATATATATGGTGTGCAAACATCCAAACAAGACGCCGAATAACACTTTTCATGTGGTTGATTGATGCTACATTTTCTTTCTGTCGTAATCTAGCTACTAAATAGTGAATTATTTATATCTCTCTATATATAATCAGCAATTGGCCAAGGACGAAGGAACCAAGTAACGTTACAGCAAGGTAAGTGAAATGAAACAAATAGAGGAAGCTAGCATCCTGAGCACGTGCGCACTGCGCGACTCACTCCTTGCTCGTTGGCATATTATCAACTTAATTAAGTATAAAACTATGTTACTGTGCCATAGCATAAACAGTGTGCTATTATAATCCTCAGAGCACATTAAAAATTTGCAAAAATAAAGATTGACATGGTAGTCATCATAAATAATTAAATAACTGTTGTTGCAAGATCTTGATTGATAATTAAGCATGATATATATATATATTTGGAGTAAGATCTTAACTAAAATAGGTGCTATATATATGGACTGCTTGCAATAATCCTCCAAATCTATAACGGGTTTTCACAGCTGATGTAGCTTTCACATCCATCCAACTATTATAGCTTTCCAAATCACGTTTTGAAAATCCTATATGAAAATTATTAGATATTATTCTTACAAATCATGTTAAATTAATTAAAGAATAATGAAAAATCAGATTACACAATGTTAGATGAAATAAAAATGGCGAGAGGGGTGGCCATCGTCGTCATAGTCCCCACTTGCCACTGAAGCTCCATTTTCCCCCACCTCACTCAAATTCCACCTCGATCAGTTTGATATTAAAATGCTTTGTTTGATCTTGAAAGTAATAACTCCACTTTAAGTATAGGATTTAAAGTGATTATTTTGATATTGAAGCCGACAATAACTCCTGAACATAGAAATTATATTAATTTTTTTAGGCAATAAATTATATTAATGAGTACCAAGATATATGTCCCACCAATTTTATTTTTTTAAGAGATATATATCCCACCATAAACCATAGCCTAGTGATAAAATTAAAATATTACCAAGGCAGTCCGCTCCCGTAATTTTAAGGAGGCTTCAGTTAAATTCGCACAAAAAATCATCACCATTTCTGGTTACCGCATTAATTTATAGTAATGAATATGACAATGTGACGTTATAAAAGATAATGAAACAAAAGATAAATTGATGAGCCTTAGTGTGATTATTTACATTCCTTGATCATTGAGGTGAAAAAAATGCAAATATTTCTATCCCTTTTCAATTCAATCTTCTGATTTTCGAACAATACCACAATGAAAGTTAGGATCTAAGACTTACAGCTTTGAAGGTGGTAATCCGATGTTTTCGGGAGCCAGGAGTCATGGTAGTTGCAAATAAATAAATAAAATTCACATAACGTATAATATCATAACTAGTACTTTTCTGGTCTTCTTCTATTCTTGTTTATTTTTTTTTATATAATAGCGAAGAGTCTCTAAGTAATGGGTTACGAAGTTTTTATATAAAAATCACTTGACACATCACATATGAAATAAATTATGTGTTTCACCAAAATGTTTTTGACTTTTTGGCTGAAATGCAGAAGATTTTGATTGGGTATATAACAGCCTTGAATCTACTGGGCCTCTTATTGGGTACATCCAATCCACCATTTCCATTTTCCAGCCCTATGTCCATATTTATGGATTATAAAAAAAAAACTTAATATTTAGGTCCACAAGTTTTTTTTAAGCAAATTTATGTCCATAATAGATACATATTTGTATATCAAAATGTAGAGTTGTTTTTACGAGGACGCTAACAAAGTGTAAAACGTTTTGATATATTGGCTAAAACGAAAAGTTATTCTAATCACAGAAATTAAATATAATATCATTATAACTTTGATAAAGTTTAATTCATAAATACTTTTATATAATTTTTAAAACATATATTTTTGTGCAGAAATTAAAACTAAAAATGCTAGCAACTACAAAAATTTTAGGGTAAATTTTTAATTAATTTTAAATTTATAAGAAACATGTTATCATCATATCTTAAATTTGATTTTAAGTAACTAAAAATAAATTTATTTTATTAAGAAAAATACTTAATATATTTTTGCATTTTTTACCATGTTATAGGTGTACAGTATTTCCGAATCTTGCTTAAAAAATAATTTGAATCCATTTCTACGGGACCAACAGAATGTTGTATATTTTAGATTTTTATATAATCATATAATAAAATAATTTTTAATTTTTTTATCCATAAATATTGTCACTTTAAATTACTTAAAATTACTTTTTTTAATGGAGACTACAAGTATTCTTATTGCAACTATATATCTAATATTGAAACTCAAAATCAGCAATTAAGTTAAAATAACCTAATACAAGTCGATTCATATATTTTGTGTTACTTAAAATTAACGTTAATTAAAAAAAATCAAATGAAATATAGATGAAATAATGTTTTGTTTGGACGTTGCTAGTTTCAAACCGAGGACTTGAAGCTTGAGATTTAAAATCCAAACCAACAAATCACTCGAGAAATCAACATTATATATTTAATATCTTGAAAATAAAAAATATTTATATTTTTTATATTTAATAAATAGAGCATTTAATAAAAATATACAACCAAATAAAAATTATTCTATTTAAATAAAACAAACAAATTATTGATTTGAGTGACATTCAACTCAATTTTTATAAAAGTTATTAGGGTAAAAAAATTATACTAAAGTTAATAAATCAAATTTTTATATATAAAAATTAATTATTAAAAAAATTAATAAATAATAATTAATATTTCGTATTGATAATATGATTAAAACAAAAATTCTATTCAAATTAAAAAAAAAATGTACCACCAAACATGATTCAAGATATTCTAGAAACCACCGGATGCCAAAGGCATGATAATTTATTTCGTGCTTTCGGCTAAGTGGTTGGCTACCTTGGTTTGCAAACATTTAATGCTAGCTGGTGATGAATTGATTGCACAACTCATGCCATGCTACTCTGTTTGTTTGTTAGTAATAAAAATATAAACATTTCATAAAAATATTATATTTAATACATTAAAATTTTAATAAATCATTAGTTGATGTTTTAATATTTTCTATTCCATACTGTTTATCTTTTACGGTTGTACATATTTTTTTAAAAAAATAATCACAGCAATTTCTATTTACTGAAATAATTAGAATATAATTTTGATTTTATTTAAATGATTAAGTAAAAATATCATTGAAAATGCTTAGTATTTTAATATATATATATATATATATATATATATATATATATATATATATATATATATATATATATATATATATATATATATATATGTGTGTGTGTGTGTGTGTGTGTGTAACTATGCATATTGGGAGAGGAAAATTATTGAGTAAGAGTGAGAAATAGAAATAATAAATTTAGACTATATAATTATATAACAATGGTCAATATTAAAAATTAATTAATAATTATATAATCACTTAAAAATTTACACACATATATATAGTAAGTTTAATCATACAAATATTATTCAATATATGGGGAATATATTATTTTCACTAAAAACATTTATAGAAGGCAAAATATGCCAATGAACAGCTACTTTAATTTTTCTTTTTACACTTTATCTGACAAAAACTAAATCTTCATTATTGTCCTTGTTCCCCTCTTTGCCCATTATTTTCTTCTTCTTTTCCCCCCTCACTGCTTCTCATTAATTTGGTGCCAACCTGCTAATGTTTTAGGATTTTTCATGCATCGTGCTCTTGGTTTGCTGCAGGTTATTGTTCTTTTCTTTTTGATTTGGAAGCAGAAGAAGCACAACACAACTCAGCAGAATCATTTACACCCCGTGACGTCCTCTTCAGCTTCTCAAGTTATTTTAAGAAAGGACAATTTCATACATTTTTCTATATTTGTAATAACATTAAATGTATTTTTATTTAATATCTCTTCATAAACTGTTCATTTTGTTACAAAATTATTGTTATTTAAAGTTAATATGCATAAATTTAAAATGTTTATTTTTTTGTAAAATATTATGATACTTTTACTAAAAGACCCTCTTTTATTATTTCATCTGATATATCTTCTTTAACTTCCTATATGATTAATAAAAGAAAAAAAGACGATGCGCGGAGAAAAATAGATTGTAAAACATACATCTAATAAATTGGAAAAAACTTGATTATACTTTAAATTTCTAAAATAACAGAAGCTTCGTAAAAAAACATAAAAATGATTCTGAAATGAAAACAGTATAATTTTTCTCTATTTTTTTAAAGGATAATTTTTGTTTTCTATTAAGCACGTGTATATATATATAATTAAGAGAAAGTTTCTTTTTTTTTTTCACCTCCTTCTTATACCTCCTTTGCCTCTTGCAGCCACCGAACGCGATTGTCCTCACCCCAATTCCCCCTATCAACCCCTTCTCACCCTCTCAATAATTTCTCTGTACATTAAACATTAAACATTAAACAAGCATATGCAGTACTCAGCTCATCCTTCACCGTTAACCATTATTTCCAGTCATTGCCAACCTTAAACTCACCAAAACAATTCCTTAAGGAAACAATATTGGCTAGAGGTTCTAGAAAAAGCATTGGATTATAAAAAAGAATTAATGTACGATAAAATAACATATTTCATTTAACTAAAGACTGAATAATAGATTTAAATTTGTGTATATAAGTATCTAAAAAATACTTGTATAAACGCTAATTAAAAACTATGTGCTATTCATAATATAAGTTCATGGGTGATATATTTTTCTGCTGGGAATCAGGGAGAATAATTTCCAGGATATTGAAATCTATTTAAAAAATTATTCTCTCAACATATGTTACATATACATGTCTTAGTACTAAACTCCTAGTAGCATACATGAAAACATGCTTATCTACCTATCATGTAATATAAGTATGTAAAAAGGAAAATGTTAGTAATATAAGTTCAGAAATGTGTATTTGTTTTGAAGGTTGAAATAAATTACTTCCTCCATTTCAAAATTATTGTAGTTTTAGCCTTTCAAAAAATTTCAAATTGATTGATGTTCTCAATTTTGAATAAGATATATAAAAATGATGAAATATTAAATTGCATTGATATAACTTTGAGAGTTATTATATAATTTTTATAACTTGATATAAAATATGATTTTTATTGATTCAATCATTGAATTATATTTATATATTATTAAGATTGTTTATTTCAATTTTTATCAAAATTAAACAATCATAAGAAGGTAATCAAATTATTTATATTTTAATATATTTTAAAATGTTTATATTATGTCAATTTTAATTTATATGAACGAAATAATAAATGATTTTAAGTTAATATGAAATTTTACATATATAAAGTATATATGAAATGAATTTTAATCTAATAGTTAGTTTTAAGAAAATATTATAAAAAATTATAGAAGTTATAAAATAATATAATAATTATCATAATTACATCAATATATTTTAATTTCTCTTCAAAAAAAATATTTTAATTTTATCTTATAGTAAATAATGTTGTCTTAGGAGATTTAATAATATATTTATTGAAATTAAGAGAAAAAATAATAATATTTTAGTAAAATTAATCTCCAATAAATTAATTTTCTTAAAATAATTACTTTCTTATGCTAAATTTTTTTAAATATCAGTGATTTTGGGAAGAAGTGATCGTAATAGACTAATACCTTACCTAAACACTATTGTCACCCAATTGACTAGACCACAAAACACTGTTGTACCTAACTTGCGATTTTATCATTTACTAGTTTAGATTGGCTAATGAAGAGGCATGTGAGTTTGTGTAGAGAAATCGATGTCACACGTTTATTGGTGTGCAGTTGATTCTCCCTTCATAATTACTACTTTTAATGCTCTTTTCCTGCCGCAATTAATTAGTTAGAATTATGTTATTAACTTAGCTTCTTCTTTTTTCAATCATTAACTTACCCATTTAGTACATGTTGTGCAATCTTATTTTCTTTTTTTATCTGTAAATATAAAAAACAAATATCAAAAAATTTATAAGCTCACGTATTTTACTAAAAGAATTTAGTTAGACCTTATTGGTAATCAAGACGAGATCCTCATTAAAGATGCATAATCAATTAGTTTTTTTTTAAAAGATATTAGTCATTGATAAAAACTATTAAATTTTTTATATCAATAATATAATATAGATACAAAATATTCATTAACTTTTAATTAATCTTTCATGACAAATTTAATCGATCATCTTAAATGTTTTTTTTAAATGATTTTTTTATTTACAATATTTAAATATAAAATGTTATTTAAAATATTTGAACCTTTTCCACTTTTTTTATCTGAAACCTTGTTCCACTTGATATATGAGTATTTTTCTCCCCTTTACGTATACACCAAAAATTGGAGTGGACCTGTTAACATTTTCCTTTTGTTTCTTTTCTCAATCATGCTCATGCATTTACGTATACCAGCATGTATGAAGCTTTTCTTCCCGAGATTATAAAAAGAGCATTTTTCTGTTGACTTTGTTAATTACTACTCGGATGCGGATACACCTTGAAAAACAACTGTAAGAGGAATGCGGCTTCATCTTTCACCAAGTATTTTTCTCATTATATTTTTCCATAAACATTTTATTTAAGTATAATATAAATCAATGGCTGAGACGCAGGCTGTTCAAAAAATAACTGCAGGAGATCTTGATCCTAATTAATTATCTCCAACACTGTTTCAATATTCTAACAAATTTCGTTTGTATAAAATATGTTATCATCAGAGAACAAATAGGAGTATACTCTAAGAACACTGATATATAATTAGAGATAATATATATATGAATAGAATATACAATATATACAAAAAAATATAATCCATATCGATCATATGTGGGCTATGTTCAGATCACAGGCAGGCATGTATTGTTGGGTGTAATTTAATTTATTTTATGAAATCTGACAAAGGAAAGCAAGTAACAACGCGAATATATAAATAATTCACCAAGTTGTAACTGGTAAGTTGGTTGCTGTTTGAAAAGAATACGATGGACAAACACCGTACTAAACCCTACCTTGCCGTTTCAAGGATGACAGTAAATTCTTATAAACTGTTGGAAATTTAATGCATGTTTTGTTGTGGCAAGTTGCAGCTGTAGTAGTTGTCCATTTGTTACTTGCTGGGGTCCATCACATGGCTTTTCCTTATGTATGTGAATGTTTCGTAACATAAACTCAAAACCCAATTACTAATGAACCATATATAATTAATGTGCTTTGCTCAAGTTCTCACACCGGTTTCAGTACTTTCATTAGCGGTGATGGGTAAATCCGTTTCAAATACCTGTTTTTATGACAAATCGGCAATTGTGCTTGTAACATTAAATTGGTGACCAATTGTTCAATATTGTGGTCCGGGTATTTCGCTTGGCATTACAAGTTATAGACAGTTTAATGTATTTTCCATATTCACCCCATAACTTCTAAGAAATTAATAGATTTGAATTCTTCCCAAACATCACAAGTAGGTTTAGATACCCACTATAAGTTTATCAATAACAAATAAATAAAATAAATTAGACTGTTAACATTAAATTAGTTGAAAAAAATTCAAAAATTGACTTTTTCAATTCAAGATTTAAAATTTTCTCTCCTCCTTCATTTTTTATTCACCATCGTAAAGGTAGGTTAAATGCTGTTATTTTCCATCCTTGGATGTCCCTATGCCTGACATATTGAGTTATTTATTAATGGAAGTAACGAATGGCCCAGAAATTGCACCCCCAAAACCTAGTACCGACGAACCAATGCTTGAAGCCTTCACAGATTGTGCTTGATAGATGATTTAGTTTCAGTGATGCTGGCTGGAGGGTATATGTCACTGTTACATTACAGCAAGGAGGAGGAGAAGAACACGTAAGAAGCTACGTACCTAGGGTTTCTTTGCAAATTCCTACCTTTTCAGGGACCACATAAACTATTTTACACAATTTTCAAGCATGCATTTATCTGTTTTTCATTCTGCAAGTCTTGAGATCTCACTAACTATGTCCAACCGTTTATGTACTTGACAGTAAATTCAACAACATATCATATTCAATTCATGGTGCGGGGGACCCTTCTTCTGAGTGTTGCACGGAAGACTTTTCCTTTTTTTGTCAGTTTACTTTTACCATGCCGGGGCCGGGAAACATGTTGATACTGCCTTACTATTGGAGTGTTAATTACAACCCTTCTTCTTTTCTTGTAGAGTTCACATTAAACCTTTTTCTTTTACAATTCAAACCTCCCATTTATGTGATTATGTCTTTTGCATTCAAATTGTAATTAATACTTCTTAAAATGTAACTTTTTCGCAAATCATACTTCCTTCTTATGTTTAAACAATGAAGATTACTATAAAAAATTCACATGAGAAGGACGTACGTACAATTATTTTTTCTGTACTTATTGTTTCAATATATATTAATTTTTAGTATGATTATGAAATTAACTTTAATTTTGTATTCATTAACATTAATCTTTCTTTAAAAAGTTTAAAATAGTTGACAACACAACTTTCTTAGGCTAACCTATCTATTTGAAGTTAAGAAAAGCTTGTGATATGTAAAGAAATTAAAATAGTTATAAAAATAACAGACAACGGGAAAAACTACTAGAATAACTATTTAACAAAAAAATATTTTGTAAAAATTTCTATAAAAGTTATAAATAAATAATTAGACTAAAAATCTCAAATTTTGGAAGGTTAAAAAATCTAATCAAGCCTGAATTCTTTTACAACTTGGTTAAAAAAAAATGGTATGTCATACAGGGCTTTCGTTCCCTTACAAATTCAAATCCATGGCACAGCAGGAACGTAGACAAACGGACAATCGATCTATAGAGGAAATTGAAATTGACAGGAATGGAGGATGTAATATATAAGCCATATAAGTTGCATTAAATATGACGTGACCTTAAAATAATGGGCCAGGTAGTTAGCATCTTTTACACTTATGCCTATCTTAAAATAAATATAAAAAGGAAGAATCCATGCACAACCCCACCCTACCCTGTACTCTTTATCCATTCGTCCTACCAGTTCACGACACAAATTGATGAAAATTATATATTTTAAAAAAGAAGTACAATATTTTTTTACCAAAAAACAAAAAAGTATTATCAGGTCCTATTAAAACAAATAAAACTAGGAAAAGGAAACCACAATTCCCTTTTAACAGAGTGCCAGGCTTCATTCAAACGGCACACCTTATTGGGTAATGAACCCTTGAGGGATTCATCAATAATAAGTATAGTTTACAGAAAAATTAATCCAGATGCATATGGTGTGACAAATATTAATGCCTGTTATAGGAGACCTAAAAATTTGGAGTTGCCCCTTTTTTCTATTTTTTTTTTCATTTTTCTCCTAAAATGTGATACAATATAAAGAATTGCTATAGTATCCAGAGAAATCTAAGGATTTTGATACGGTTATATTTTTGGAACAATGAATTTGATACATCATAGAAAATTTGTTAATAACTGTATCAAAACTCTTAAAACTTCTGAAGATAATATAGAATTTCTCTACAACAATATAACCTTACTTGAGAAACAAATCTGGAAGTTTGAAGTTGGTTGCATCTTCAACATTGTTGATCCAACCAAAGGTCTCCATGAAAGGGTTGGCCAAGGACTCTGGTGGGTAGTCATCAATGCAGTAACTCCACACATTTGTATGATCCCCAAGATCCTTCATTACCTCCCACAAACAGCTGTTGCATTTAAAGCCAGCACCAAAGCTTATCATCAACACTCTGTCACCTTTCTTGAGCCTCTTCTTGGCTTCCATGTACCCCAGCACATACCACAGGCTACTTGCTGAAGTGTTACCAAAACGGTGCAGTGTCATCCTTGCTGGCTCAAGATCATACTCACACAGATCCAAGCTCTTTCCAATCCCATCTATCACAGCCTTTCCTCCTGTGTGGAGGCAAAAATGTTCCACCCCGGTCTTGAAGTTCAAAGGGGATTTGCTAGATCCACCACCTGAGGACTTTAGGGAACTAGTTTGGCTCAGTTTCTTTATGAGGGACACTATCATGAACCTGAGGAGCTCCCTAGTTGGCAAAACCTTGGGTGACAACACCCTTAGGTTCTCAACAAAGGCCCTTGTAGCTGCCTTGGGGAGGTTTTTGGCAAGGTAAAACCCAAGCTTTCCTTGCTCATCTTCCTTCTGATTGCAGCAACTATAGGAATCTTCTTTAGCACCATGATGAGTCCTCACCAAGCACTTCAACTTGAACATGGCCCTTTGCTTCAAGGACCTTTTGTTTGTCAAGAGAATGACACATCCACCGGTCCTGAACAAACAGTTGGCGAGAATCATTGATCTGTCCTTGCCATTGTACCAGTTTGGACTTAGAGACTCGGAAGTCACCAAAAGAGCACACTTGTTCTTTTGTGACTTGAAAATGTTCCTTATGATGTCCAAGGAAATGAGGCTAGCACTGCACCCCATCCCAGTGAGGTTGTAGGCCTTTATGTCCTCCCTCATCTTGTAGTGGTTAATGATTCTTGAAGTCAAGGAAGGAACAACAGCGAACATAGAAACATTCACCACTAGCACATCAATCTGTGAGGGGGAAATTCCTGACCTTTCAAGAAGCTTTTCAATGCTGCCATGGAAAAACTCCTCCATTTCTGTGACACCATCATCCAATGTTGGATTTGCCTCACGACCCTCGATGACGTTTCTTGGGGCATAAGTTTCCTCACCAATGCCAGAGTTGACAATGGCCTTGAGGAGGAACTTGTACTCATTCAGACCCAAGTGCTTGTTCCTCCCTATGATCTTCCCACAGCGTTCAGTTCCAAGCTTTCTTTCATCGCTTGGCTTGTAAAGTTGGTAGTCCAATACGTAGCACTCTTGGTCCCTTCTCTGATCAAACAATTTCCAGATCAGGAAACAGAAGTACAATGCCATAGCACCATAAAGTAAACTGAGGAACTCCATTAGAGAAAGAGAGAGCAGAGAAAACAGACGTAAGAGTTAGAAAGAATTTGATGGGTTTGAAATTCAAATAAACGTGTGACACTTTATAACAAGGGAGTGAGAGTGAGCAATGAGAGAATGAGTGGGGCGTGTGAAGAGTAGAGAGGCCTAAGAGTCAAAATGTCAATACTCAGTAGTTTAGTTTAGTGTATAACTAATTGGCTGGCTAGCTCAACCCCCAACAAACTTATCTCTTTGAAGCTTTCGTGTCAACCTTTATTACAAGAAACAAAGCAAGCACTAGTCACACTATGAGCATGTGTTAGGAATAGTTTTTCTGGTGTGTAAGTCTTTATTCCATAATAGGACACCTTTTATATCAACATTTTAATTTCTTTAAGCAGCCTATATATTATTATATTATATATAAGGCCAGCTAGTTTACGCTGTAATTGCAGCAGTTGTGGAATTCTACAACAAAATGAAAATGGCCAGTGGTAGTAGGTTAGCCGATATAGTTATCCACATTTAAGGAAGAAGAAATATGGTAGATAGAGTGGAACAGAATACACAGTAATCTTCCCCACATAAAATCATTATACAGATCATGTCTGGCGTACCGCGTACGTGATTAGCACACAAATGAAATGAGTTGTTATTATACACTCACCTTCTCTACCCCATTTTTTAGTATATGAGCAACTTTTTTTCCAAATGAAATGGGGAGCCACAACATCTATTACTTCCTTTTTCCTTTACATTCAGTTTTTATTCCTTCCTCCCATTTTTTCACACCCTCTGTTGCATTTTTTTCTTTTTCTTTTTTCTTCACTCTAAATTCTCTCTCTCCCTCTTCTTTTATTAACATCCAATATGCAAGTTACATACGTTATTGTTATTGAAATTTAGTTGCCTTTGGGAGATAAAAAGTGGATTATTGGATAGTTAAGGCAGAAGAAAAGAAAATAAAAATCGCATCTTTTCTGTTAACAAAATTAACATTCTAACAAATTAGCATTTGTTTATAAAAATAAAAATTAAATTAGTTGGCTTTTTAATTCAAGAGCGTATGTGTTGCTGCGTTGGATATTCAAGAATGATGCCGTGTAAGTTTTACCAATAATTGAGGTGTCAGGTGGGGTTTTCTTTTAGCTAAAGTGAGCACTACTTGTGCTTAATTTCACTTAGTATATTAATAAGTTCATTGGTATATAAAAAAAAAAAAAATATGACGTGCTTTATATTATGGTTCCTTTTGTTATAACCTTAAGTTTAAACTCGACCTGAAGGTAATTAGAAACTCTAGTCACATACATGCATGACAATTTCAAAAATTGATTTGAATATCTGTTTATGGTGATGTGTGACTTGAATCCAGTCCTCAATAGGATCGACAAGTTGATAAGTTTACAATGCATTTTTTGTTCGATGTACGTTTGTTGCAGTCTGGTGACCACAAGCATAGGCATGTTCGATTGAAAATGAAAAAGAAATAATAAAAGCCAAATGAAAGAAAATAAGAGAAAAATAACTTGAATTAAATGGCTGCGAGTAGTTACACACATTGGCTTCTCAATGTGTCCAAGATTCTGCGTACGTGAGCGGCGTATTCATGTGTAATAGGCTAAGGCTTCATTGATTTTGTTGGACATTTTAGTGTAATTGATCTCTTTATTATGTTAAAATAAGAGTGCACGCTTGTTTTAATGTAATAACGAGATGTTCGGTTTAGGCAAAAGGTTGGAAGTTACATGGAAGTTACTAACTTCCATCAACGGTTGGAAGTTACATGGAAGTTACTAAAACTTCCATTAACGACAATTTTTTAAAAATAAATAACTTCCATCAACCGCCAAAAACCACCTGTTCTTTGATTATAAATAATCATCCTGGTTCAGAAAGCATAACATGTGAAAAACTCACAAGACCAAAACAAAACTCTTGAATTATAATCTTCTGATTTTATCCGATTGAACAATTTTGGTTGAACCCCGAAATTTGATTCAATCTGAAAGTGTTTATACACGACTTCAGATTTATCCAGGATTATCTCGATTTTCAAAATTAACCAACAGATTTGTCTCTTGAAGCAAAAGATCCAACCCCCTACAACATTATATAAACTACTATTTATAGATAAACTTTCTATCGACTAGTTTCTAAAATTTTGCTGCCTAAAAGACAAGTGTTTTTTTTAATGAAAAAATATTATTAAGGCACAGAAACCTCTCTAGGAAAGCTATACAGTACAAACACAATCAACCCTTAAGGCATTGGAAACAAAATTGCTAATAAATTTTGGTAACCACCATTGGTAACTTCATGCAACAATCTTCACAACTTTCATTTTTTAACACCTTTTTTATCCTAAAGTATATCCACACAACTCGATCAAGACTTGGTCAATAGTTGCCTAGCTAACTAAATCAACTCAGCACTTAATACCTCGATACATACCTTATCTGACACTAACAATTTAATGCATGGATAAGCTTAAGTAGTTTTTTTTTGCATAGAGTCAACGGAAGGACAAGCAAGTTAAAGAAAACAAATGATCTTTCAATTTTTTATTTTTTTACTGCAGAAGCTTTCAAAATTTTATTTATGTGTCTTTCGTGAACCTAACAGTTATTACCCGAAGAAGTTTATGGTTCTATCGTTGAAGTCAACGGGCAGAAGATGATAAGACAACTCTAGTTATTAACATCGGGTAATTCATCAACATGCTTATATAGTTGGATAGACCATCCTCTTATAAACCGGTTTTTAAGGAGACCATTCGGATGTCTTTACTGCACTATAAATTTAATATGGTATCAGAGCCAAATTCTGCTTTTGTCCGGTGGGTGCCGTCAATCCTTCCTTTGTGGTGACGTGACTCGAGAGGGGCGTGTTAAGAATAGTCTCACATCCAACAATAATTTCTACTAGCATAATGTTCCAGCCCAATAATTTTGATTCAGTGCGCTGTGATCTTCTTTTTTCTCAAGTACTTATCTTGCTCCAACAATCTCCAGCGAGGTAGTCAACTTACCTATGCCAAGTCAAACACTTACCCAAGGCCTAGCAGTGGAGATTGGGATAAATGAATGAAATCTATTATCAGAGGTATAAGAGATATGGTAGGTTGAATGATTAAAAGAGAAAAAAAATTATAAGTTTAATTTCTTTTACTAATAAAAATTAATAATTTATCAATAAAAAACATGAAAACTTATATTCAATTTTCTTTATTGTCATGATACACTCAATACACATCAAACACCTAATTTTAAGTATTAATTCCTCAAAATATTAAGATTTATTTAAGGAATTAATTTTTTAATAAATATTTTTTCATAAACATAAATATGTGATCGAACTATGAACATGAATAAAGTTATCGGTCTTTTTTTTGTAAATAAAAAATCAGAGGATTAAAGACATTTTGGTTGACAAACTCAAAACTGAATTATCCCTCAAAACACCAGAAATACAATTCTCAAAAACATGGTAACCATTGGTAATACTCAAAGTTTACTTAGTCATCCCATCCGTAGCTTGATTAGCATCTCTAAACACACGATTCCAAGAAACATTGCTAATACGCCCATGCACCGCACGAATATCTTCAACCAAGTTATAGCAAGGATGATTCTTGTTACAACTTTTTAGAAAAGAGGTGAGGGTTGCCCCTCATTTATATATTTTAGTATGGAATTATTTTTAGTTGTTTTAATTGATGTGAGACTTGAATTATTTCCAACATAACCATCTTTCCTATCTTTCCTGGAGTTTAATAGCATTGCTTCAATTGGAGTCAACACAGATGCAATTAAATCGTTGACGACAGCTTCATTAAATGTTACATAAAATAAATAATTAGATATTTAATTAAGAACAAAAAAATGTTTTTTTTACCTTCTGTTAATATCATGAATTAAATATTTATGCAAGATAGACAATAAGTAGAGATAAAAACTTGAAAATATAACTATATTTTTAATCATAATCCAATAATCGAAACCAAATTAAATCAAACTTTTTTTTTCAAAGGGAATAATCAAACTCTGATACTAAGGATTTACAATAACAAATCAAATTGATTTTGGTCATATTGGTTTGGTACAAATTAAATGATTTTTTTTTTAAATCCAAACCAAATCAATCTATTTAAATATAATCAATTTGAATTTAATTTTGTCCTATACCTAAACCTTTCCAACCCATGTGAGCACTCCTATTTATAAGTAATGTCATTTTCTATGTATTTGAGATATATCTAAGATGGAGTGGATGATGGTTGACTTAAGATAGAACAATTGAAGAGTGTTGGATTTAATGTCCTTTTATGGATTGAGTTGCAAGTTCTCTTTGATCATCCAAACCAAATCAAATTAAACTTTTTTTTTCAAAGGAAGGATTCGAACTATAAACTATAAAAGATAAACTGTAAACTAGATTCTTCTATATAAGATCCAAGAATAATAATAATATTTGATAATGTAATACAACAATATTACCCTTTTTTTAGGCATTTTTTTACAGAAAAATTTAAAAATAAATTAGATTTTGGGACTCACCAAGATCATGAGGACATATCTTAAAGCTCAATAAGTGTTTATAGAAATATTTACAAATCACCCATCAATTGATAAGGTCCTCACATCAGTAGTGGAATTTAAATCTGTATTATTGTGAAATGAGTTTGATCTTTATCAACTAGATTAATTTTTATTGACAATTTTTTTTATAGGCACGATGACTTTACTCTTATAAACCAACATATGATTCACAATTTATAAATGTGTATATTCATTTTTACGTCACTCAACACTTATAATTTTGAACCAACTCGATGTCCAGACGACCAGACCTGTGGTATCATATCGTTATATAGATGAAGCTAACCTCGTAACAATTTGGTTGATACGCTTTCCCACTTCCTACGATTTTCGAAATTAGTTTATTTGATACTTTGCGCCTATATTACCTAAACTCATGTTCAGACTACAACCGAGTCGATGTGCTTTGAGAAGTCATAAATCTACTTAAACATATACATTGCGCATATATTACCTTGAGCCTCTTTAATATATGCCTGAAATATTCATATATGCATATGCTATGAGAAATCATAAATCTACTCATGTTAACTTGGCCTGAATTTTTGGATTTTGGGTGGAAAAAAAGTTGTGGAAAACTTGAAATTAAAGAAGCCCCAAAAGAACACCAAACACTACCGGCCAAATTAATGAGGCTAGGGGGTGACTACGAAGAATGCCGTAATTAATCTCTTTGTTTTTCTCCAAGTTTCCATGTCGTTGTCTGCTATGAATGATAAAGAAGCAAATTAGTTTAATGTATACATCAATCCACATCTTACGGTATATGCTGGTACTATCATTTTCTTTTCCATTGAAGATAATAGGAAATGTAGAGCGGAACATTGCAAAAACATCAAGATGCCCTCGTAATGAATAATCCATGGTGCTGCAATTTAGTCTTCATTAATTTTAGAAGAGTGTTATTCTTTTTCAATCACTCTCAGAATGTTTGTTAAAATTTATTAAGGTCTATAAAACTTTATAATTTGTAATAGAATTCAGATAATAATATTAATAATAATAAATATATTTAAAAAAATGTGTTAGTTAGCATGTGATAGTACTAATTAAGATTCGGTCCATGTATGTCTGCATAGTAGAAGCTTAATACATTTCACTACTATTAGTAAGATCCTACACCTTTTCAATCTGAACAATAAGAAACGGATATTTATATGTCACATGCAAAACCGTAAGATCTCATGATCCCACACACCAGTTATTATCTTCAAATTATCATTTCCTTTTTTCCATTTTTAGTTTGTATTTCTGTTTAACTATATTTTGCGTCACGCAAAGGAAGGGTTGATATTCCATATTTATTTCCTAAAAAGTATTAAATGATATTATTTAATTTAATTATTAATTCAAATCAATCTTATTTTATTATGTAAATATATTCTATTTTATTATTCATTCTCTTAAAGATATATTATTATTTTATTAAATACAAACAATTCTTTTTTTGGATTTTTTATTCTTGATCAATTATTTCATTCCTCTTTTAGTATTTTTTTAATAATGATTATAATATTTTTTTTAATAATGTACTATGAAGAATGACCAATCAGTTTATCTCAATTCTTTTAATTACTGGTGTTTTTTAGTTAACAACATATCTTTTATAGACAATATGTATTAAGTTATATTAGTTTTACAACCAAGGGTAAATTCATGTTTTGCATCATGTAATTAAAATTATAAGAATGAAATATAAAAAGAAAATATTAAATTTTTGAATCATACTTAAACTTTAATTGATAAAAATATGCTAAAATGTTAAAGAACATGCATTTGAATAATAACATTCACTCATTTCTAATACGTTTTTAGTTCAAATAAACTTTTTTTCCTATTTATTCAATTAAATCAGATTTTATAATTAACTTATTTGATTAATGTATAAATTTATGCAATTAAAAATATATAAATTTATTAATAAAAATATAGAAAATATATTGAATATAAAATAAAATTCATGGAGATAATTTTTTTTATAAAGTATCAAATTTTATAAAAACCCAAACTTGATGCATTTATACGAATGTATATATATATATATATATATATATATATATATATATATATATATATCATACAAAATTTTGGTATAATTTTTATAAAAATTAATATTTTATTATATATTAATATCGTTAACTATTGTATACATTAATGTATAAATTTATTAATAAAAAAATATAGAAAATATATTGAATATAAAATAAAATTCATGGAGATACATTTTTTTATAAAGTATCAAATTTTATAAAAACACAAAGTTGATGCATTTATATGAAAATAATATATATATATATATATATATATATATAATACAAAATTTTGGCATAATCTTTATAACAATTAATATTTTATTATATATTAATATCGTTAACTATTGTGTGTATACATTAATATATATTTTTTGTTAATTAAATATAATAGATAAATACATAAAAAAATATATAAAAAATAAAAAATTAATATTCATACAAAACACGGGACACTTGAAATATAATACACGAATAGCAGTAAAGGATAAACAGTTGAGTTATAAGATAATTTTTTATCTATATTGTTTGATGGACATTATTAGACAACACAAAAAATAAAAATAAAAAAGTCTTTATTTAATTTTGTCAATTCTAAATTTTATTACGTTTTAATGTTTGAAAAAGTGATTTAATTATAAAGAATAAAACTAATAAATAGTTAGGATTTAAAAAGAATAGTGATTTGTGGATTTCTACCAGGTTGCCTTGAATGGGTAACTGTTTGTGTTTGGTGCATCCAACACACCGATTGAACTTATAGTTACTCGTTTTAGAGCTAGTTGTCCAGAATATGCGGCAATGCCCAACATTGCACATTACATAATGGAGCCGTTTAATTTAATTCTAACCAAAGCCCAACTATTAGATGGAGGAAAAAACTTCTCATATTGCCTATCAACAGGAAAAATCTAATAATTGAACACAAGTTACAAGACTTGACTAGATGTATCAACCCATGTCAACAATTTTATTTAGAGTTTAGAAAATACATATATTAACTTTTTATTTTTTGTTTTTTTCAGAACATTGTATCTTATCATTATTGTAAGTGACTGTTGATGATTCATTGCCATGAATCTCTTAACCCTATGTTTATGTGAATGAAAGAAATAGAGAAGAAGAAAAAAGAGAAAAAATATAATATAAAAATAAAATAGAGATAGAATAAAAACATGTATTGCATAGATTAATAAAAATAAGAAAACAAATGAAATTATAAAGACATTTTATCCTATGTATCCAAAAAGACATTTTATCCTTATATTTAATGAGTTGTACGTGTTGTTTATTTTTTATTATTTATTTATTTAGTAAAATTATTATTTAATATTTCTTTTTACTATTTTATAATTTTGATTATATTATTTTGTTTATAAAATATATACATTTTTTATTATAATATTTTTAAATGTAATATTTAAAAGAATGGTTTGATTTAGTTTAATTTTCAATTCTCACGTTCAAAATCAAACTACATCAAAACAAACTATAAATATATTACACTTACATAAAACCCTACGTTATTGCATACATATAATTTAAATCAATGTGATTTATGACAAGATTTTCTTTTCAAGAAGAAATAACAACAAAGCAAAAAAAAAAAACTAGCTATAAGGGAAAGTCACACCCATAACATTCGTCAAAAACTAGTAGTCCATAGTCCTAGGAACTTCATCAACCATATACCAATATGGTTAATAGATGTGGCACACTGGCACACATCTTAGCTTGGAAAACTAGCACGTTGATTTCCTCACTTCTCAAAGACATCTTTATAGATGTGCATCCAATTTGTTTGAAGGCTCGTGAGTCGTGACTATTATAAAGTTCTTTCCCACTTCTCTTTTTTTCTTTTTATCTATGCGATTATCCTTCATAGAGTGAGGTGCGCTAATCAAGTTGGGCCTGCAGTTTCAATCAAAACCTTCGTGGCACACAAACAATCCCTTGTCATTCGCATTGCTTAGATGGCCTTTCATTATTGGGCCAGCTTTCTTGTTGCTGCATACCAGTTGTTCCTAGCGGTCACAAAATAAAAGTTTTAACAATTGGTTTTTAATAACAAAAAGACTATAGGTTTCGGTTCCACAAAAATCTTTAGGTTTTAACTTCGATCAACATCTTCTTTCTCTTTGTTAGGAACAGAAAAGAAGAGGGAAGAGAAAAACCTAGTTTCGAGGACTAGGTAACCTCCAAGATAAAGAAAAGGAAATTTGTATCATTTTTCTTTGTTTTCCATTACAAGCTATGATTCTATATATAAGCATCAACAATGATGATGTCAAATAAAACGAAAACAACACTACATAACAAAAATGAAATATTCCTAGACAAGACAACATCTACTCCCTAGCCACTAACATTTTGCCAACTCAGCTACTTCTAACGAGGATTATACGAAATCCACCAAATGTCTGGTGGTATGATCTTCCCTTTTGGGTCTCATGTTTCCTTGACTATTACTCTTCCATCCCTTTTCCTAAATATAGAGAGAGATAGGATATGTTTACACCAAGTGTAGAGATTAAAACTTACATCAAATCTAATCTGTTAAAATAAATTAATCTAATGACTAGAATCAATTCATTAAAATTATGATCAGTGAATCACGTGCTTTCTCATTTCTAATCCTCATCACATCAGCTTGTCATTTGCCATTGGTAACCATGACACTCTCTACGTTGTTGTCACCATGAACTAAAAACTTAGTCTTCTCACCTTTCTAATCTAGCCATTTCATACTCATCCCCAAGAGAATACAATATAGTAATTCTCACCGGAAATCAAGACCATAGATGAATGATCAAGACCACCCATTTTCAACAGCATTCGTGGCCATAGATGAATGATCACCCCAATTGAAAAGGCTTATTTTTTCATACACCCCACCACAAAAAACATAGTAATTGTAATTATTGTTGTTCTTGTTACCCTTATCCAATTGAAAAGGTTCGGACCCTCCTTAGTTGAACGCTCTCCACTTTGGTCAAGTTGGAGGAAAATTGCATCCATAAACGAAATGAAACTCCAATAGAATAGCGATTTCGAAAATTAAGAAGCTACCAGGGAACAAGAAAGGACATATGCATCAATTAAGTTTTTATTGTGTAGAGTGTGTTCTGTTGGGGAAATACCATTGTCAAAGAACAAAACAGCGGTGGCGAAATTGAGAAATGATAAAGCACGTCTGGGTGTGGATGTGGGTGTCCTGATAAAAGCATAATATTTTTCAATATTTTGTTTTGAACTTTTGATGAAAATTGATTTTTGTGTCAATCCGTTTTTTTATAACTTTATAAGGCCTAAAATGATTTATTTTAGCTTTTTGATCCGGGTGAATTTAAATTAGAATATTTTTTTATGTGTTTGTTATATAAGAAATATATTGATAAGTGACACGAATTTAAAAGAAAAAAAGAAAGCCACTTAAAGAATTCCTTTTATTAAGAGAAAAAGATTATGCAACAGTGTAATTTTTTTTATGTGTGTTATATAAGAAATATATTGATAAATGACATGAATTTAAAAGAAAGAAAACCGCTTAAATATAGTATAAAAAAATTTATATAAAAATTTTTATATAATCATTCAATTATAATTTACTATGTATAATAATTAATTGATTTTTAAAATAATTATTTTAAAGTAATAGAAACGTATTTTATAATTGAATGGCTCTTAATACATAATCATTAAACTCTTATTTTAAACAATAGAGAATCACTTTTAAATAACGTCTTTTGCGGAGTAGAAAATAAACCTGCTAATAAACCATCCAATAAAAGCGAATAATTTATAAAATAATTGTGTGTTATTAAAATATTTTAAGAAAATTGTTACGAT
Source organism: Glycine max (assembly GCF_000004515.6). NCBI lineage: Eukaryota > Viridiplantae > Streptophyta > Magnoliopsida > Fabales > Fabaceae > Glycine > Glycine max. The sequence continues at coordinate 3,325,648 of NC_038251.2, read as the reverse complement.
GATTTTATTTTTATTTTTTAAGAAAAAAATTGTTATGATGATTAAACGATAGGAAAAAATTATAAGTTAATTATTAATGAGTAATTAATTTAAGTGAAACATATTTAAGTTTTCTTATATAAATTACCGAGTTTAAAAGCCTTATAAATAATTTTAAAAAATCTCATTAAAAAGGATGCAACTGCACCTTACTATTGACATTTTTAATTCAAATAGAATGATCTTATATAACATGTATATGTGATTTAGAAAGAAAAAAAACACAATTACTCGTTTAATCTTTATATTTTAATCTTACACTATACTTTTTAAACCAATTTAGTCCCAACACATTACTTTTTAAACTGCCTTATTCATACAGTTTTTTTTATAACAATCACTAAATTAAATGAGATTAAATAATCAGTTAATTTTTAGTTTATTTTATTGATTGAAAATTTTATTTCACTGTGATAAACAAGTTCTTTTAGCCATTTTTAATGATTTTGAAATACAACTTGAATTAGTATTTTAAAAAATTTCATTTCTAATATTTTATATTTATTATCTTTTTATCTTTAAATATTTATTAGATTTTCTTTTAAATTTTTCTATATAAGATAAGATTTTATTATTTTTATCCTTTATGTAATTTTACCTTTTCTAACTACTTTAATATATTATTTAGCTAAATATTTATAATTCAATAACTAACTTTTGCGCTAACAGATAATTTTTTGATAGATAAACTTAAACCAGTAATTCATGTGGTCTAAAATGAGTGTTTTTAAGACATAATAACTAAAACGTACAGATCTAGATCTTAAAGATATAAAAATCAAACAAGTAATTAAACTCAATTAAATATATGCCAAATGTTTAATATTTCCAGTCATTTCGTTTACATCAATTTTGTAAGGAATCAATAATTAGAAAGTTTTTATTGCGAGAGTTGTATTTCCATCTAAAAAGCACTGTATTTTTATGCCTTCCTATAAATTAATTAATTATCCATCTATGCTGACCAGTGAATAATCACGATTAAATAATACAGAAGAACCAAATAAACCGTACAAGTATATGGAGAAATTGGCGGTTCCTCTTTACCTCTATTTTACGTTGATAGTGCAGTTTTTTTTTTTTCCTCTTCGATTTTTTTCTTTTTGGGATATTGAAATTGTATGTACCAACAAATTAAAACAACTCACAATAATTTAGCAATTAAATGATTAATTGATTAACCATCAAATAAAACGAAAACAACACTACATAACAAAATGAAATATTCCTAGACAAGACAACATCTACTCCCTAGCCACTAACATTTTGCCAACTCAGCTACTTCTAACGAGGATTATACGAAATCCACCAAATGTCTGGTGGTATGATCTTCCCTTTTGGGTCTCATGTTTCCTTGACTATTACTCTTCCATCCCTTTTCCTAAATATAGAGAGAGATAGGATATGTTTACACCAAGTGTAGAGATTAAAACTTACATCAAATCTAATCTGTTAAAATAAATTAATCTAATGACTAGAATCAATTCATTAAAATTATGATCAGTGAATCACGTGCTTTCTCATTTCTAATCCTCATCACATCAGCTTGTCATTTGCCATTGGTAACCATGACACTCTCTACGTTGTTGTCACCATGAACTAAAAACTTAGTCTTCTCACCTTTCTAATCTAGCCATTTCATACTCATCCCAAGAGAATACAATATAGTAATTCTCACCGGAAATCAAGACCATAGATGAATGATCAAGACCACCCATTTTCAACAGCATTCGTGGCCATAGATGAATGATCACCCCAATTGAAAAGGCTTATTTTTTCATACACCCCACCACAAAAACATAGTAATTGTAATTATTGTTGTTCTTGTTACCCTTATCCAATTGAAAAGGTTCGGACCCTCCTTAGTTGAACGCTCTCCACTTTGGTCAAGTTGGAGGAAAATTGCATCCATAAACGAAATGAAACTCCAATAGAATAGCGATTTCGAAAATTAAGAAGCTACCAGGGAACAAGAAAGGACATATGCATCAATTAAGTTTTTATTGTGTAGAGTGTGTTCTGTTGGGGAAATACCATTGTCAAAGAACAAAACAGCGGTGGCGAAATTGAGAAATGATAAAGCACGTCTGGGTGTGGATGTGGGTGTCCTGATAAAAGCATAATATTTTTCAATATTTTGTTTTGAACTTTTGATGAAAATTGATTTTTGTGTCAATCCGTTTTTTTATAACTTTATAAGGCCTAAAATGATTTATTTTAGCTTTTTGATCCGGGTGAATTTAAATTAGAATATTTTTTTATGTGTTTGTTATATAAGAAATATATTGATAAGTGACACGAATTTAAAAGAAAAAAAGAAAGCCACTTAAAGAATTCCTTTTATTAAGAGAAAAAGATTATGCAACAGTGTAATTTTTTTTATGTGTGTTATATAAGAAATATATTGATAAATGACATGAATTTAAAAGAAAGAAAACCGCTTAAATATAGTATAAAAAAATTTATATAAAAATTTTTATATAATCATTCAATTATAATTTACTATGTATAATAATTAATTGATTTTTAAAATAATTATTTTAAAGTAATAGAAACGTATTTTATAATTGAATGGCTCTTAATACATAATCATTAAACTCTTATTTTAAACAATAGAGAATCACTTTTAAATAACGTCTTTTGCGGAGTAGAAAATAAACCTGCTAATAAACCATCCAATAAAAGCGAATAATTTATAAAATAATTGTGTGTTATTAAAATATTTTAAGAAAATTGTTACGATGATTTTATTTTTATTTTTTAAGAAAAAAATTGTTATGATGATTAAACGATAGGAAAAAATTATAAGTTAATTATTAATGAGTAATTAATTTAAGTGAAACATATTTAAGTTTTCTTATATAAATTACCGAGTTTAAAAGCCTTATAAATAATTTTAAAAAATCTCATTAAAAAGGATGCAACTGCACCTTACTATTGACATTTTTAATTCAAATAGAATGATCTTATATAACATGTATATGTGATTTAGAAAGAAAAAAAACACAATTACTCGTTTAATCTTTATATTTTAATCTTACACTATACTTTTTAAACCAATTTAGTCCCAACACATTACTTTTTAAACTGCCTTATTCATACAGTTTTTTTTATAACAATCACTAAATTAAATGAGATTAAATAATCAGTTAATTTTTAGTTTATTTTATTGATTGAAAATTTTATTTCACTGTGATAAACAAGTTCTTTTAGCCATTTTTAATGATTTTGAAATACAACTTGAATTAGTATTTTAAAAAATTTCATTTCTAATATTTTATATTTATTATCTTTTTATCTTTAAATATTTATTAGATTTTCTTTTAAATTTTTCTATATAAGATAAGATTTTATTATTTTTATCCTTTATGTAATTTTACCTTTTCTAACTACTTTAATATATTATTTAGCTAAATATTTATAATTCAATAACTAACTTTTGCGCTAACAGATAATTTTTTGATAGATAAACTTAAACCAGTAATTCATGTGGTCTAAAATGAGTGTTTTTAAGACATAATAACTAAAACGTACAGATCTAGATCTTAAAGATATAAAAATCAAACAAGTAATTAAACTCAATTAAATATATGCCAAATGTTTAATATTTCCAGTCATTTCGTTTACATCAATTTTGTAAGGAATCAATAATTAGAAAGTTTTTATTGCGAGAGTTGTATTTCCATCTAAAAAGCACTGTATTTTTATGCCTTCCTATAAATTAATTAATTATCCATCTATGCTGACCAGTGAATAATCACGATTAAATAATACAGAAGAACCAAATAAACCGTACAAGTATATGGAGAAATTGGCGGTTCCTCTTTACCTCTATTTTACGTTGATAGTGCAGTTTTTTTTTTTTCCTCTTCGATTTTTTTCTTTTTGGGATATTGAAATTGTATGTACCAACAAATTAAAACAACTCACAATAATTTAGCAATTAAATGATTAATTGATTAACCATCTGTGGTGGCCAACGAATAATGGTGAAGAAATCACACGGAACAAAAAGATGGAGAAATTGGCACTTTCCTTATGTCCACAAAACTATAAAAAAAAAAAAAATCGAAACATTTAATCAGTTAATCAATATTGCCAACACTACTGACTTGTCCCCTCCTGGACTTTAATCTTGAGTAATTGATCTTCCACAGAAGTTTTTCCACAGCTTGGTTAATTGGTTTAGAATTTCTGAAGTCTGCAGAGTGATTAATGAGCACCATTGCTATGCTTCCGTTGCTTTCGGCTCCAGAAATTTAACAGGAAAATAGGGATCGGTGTACCTAACAATCTCTATTATTTGCGGTAGGAGGGTTAGTATAAATTCAAATAAACCAATTAAATGGATAAATTAGGTAAATTGGTGCAGTTTAATGATTATTAATTTTATTTGACTGGAGCTAGGTATTTTAATTGATTTAATTTTGAGAAAAATAAATTATACATTAATTATATAAAATATTTTACATAATCATTCAATTACAATTTATCATGTCCGATGAGTTTGTTTATTTTAAAATAATTTAAAAATATTTTATAATTAAATAACAATACTATAAAACTGTGTTTTACACTGTTAGTTATTGTATTGACATTAAACTTGTTTAATTTATACGTTCACATAAAATAAAATAAGTCACCGGAAGTTCCGTACTGACTTTTATTTATAAAATTAAAACACGTCTTAATATTAATATATAATTAAAGCATTACTAGTATACAATTACTATTAATATATATTATATAATATATTTCAAGATAAATAATATTAATATAAATATGATATCATATTATATAAAACACAATCCATTGAGCCAAAGAATGCATCATTCATACTCAATTGTTTAAAATATTATACTTTTTGAAAGAATATATTACGTACATCAGATCGGAATTGCGACCACTCAAATCATCCTAAAAATATATCAAGTGTTTTTTATTTGCAAAAGTGTAATTTCTTAAATCCAAACCTATAAAAAAATTGGCACAAAATAAATTAGCTAGGGGTATGCATCGGGTGACATACCTATATAACATATTAGTTTATCATCTTATTAATATTATTTTTGGGAAGAATAATGATGTTTTCTTCTAATATATATATATATATATATATATATAGGGCTAAAAACCAATAAAAAAATAAGTTCTTTACACTTATAATTCTATTTTTCTTATCTTCTTTAACTATATAAATGTTACTTTAATAGTGGATACTGAATTTTAAAATAAAGTGTAGAATTTAAAACTGTTTTTCCTATGAAAACTAGGTTGTTTTGCTTCCCAAGTTATCGATAAATTATTGATTTTGATTAGCTTGGAAATTTCTTTTTAACTTTGTTGCCGAAATTAAAAAAAAAAAATGGATAGGCATGGGTTCCAACTTAAATGTGGTCTCAAGTGGCTGTATTAAATATTTGAAAATAAAACTTTATTGTTCATAAAGATCCTAACAGGTTTCTAAAGAATACTTTTGGTTTGAAAAAGAAAAGTTTTTTTTTACAGAAAAAAATAGTTAGGTGTTGTTTTGTAGGTACTTCTGCTGTTATTTTTAAAAAAGAATGCAAGCACAACAATTCATCTTCTAAAAACAACAATTAACAATTCATCACTGACGACATACGTAACAATTATTGCATTTAATAGTGTTCTAATTGTCCTAGATGTTTATGCAACTTATACCTAACTAGCCCAATTGACGAGCGCATAAATATTGTGAACATAATCAACATATCAAATAGACAAATACTTACATTCATTTCAAGGTTACTCTAACTATAAATTAAGTCAAATTTTACTTTATGTCTTTACAAAATATTTTAATTAAAATATATTAATAGTATAAATATCTTTACATTATCAAATAATAACTTATTATATATATATAGTAAGATTATTGATTCTATAATAATTATTTTAAAAATTACATATAGAATGATTACACTAATATGGCAAAATTAAAATAAAAGTATTAATATATTATAATGAATATTTTTTTAAGAGTGTTTGTTATATTTTTTTAATCTTTCTATAAAAAATATTTCGTATATGTTCATTTATTCTCTTGATTGATTAATGTTATTTCCCTTTTTCATTTCCTTCTTATTATTTTTCATGTGTCTATTATTAGACAATTATTTTTGTCATTTTTTATTCGGGAAAAAGCTTCTTTTTTTCTCTCCTTATCTCCTAGGTTCACAAGAAAACTTTATATATAAAGAGAGAGATACAAAGTGAGAGAAAACGTATTTAATGATGATAAAAAGTTAATAACTATTTTTTAACATAAAAAATAATTTAATGATGATATAATGTAAAATAGTTTTATATGATCTAAATTTAAAAGTAATAAAATTTCACAAAAATTAAATGAATTGAATTTATTATTGTTTGGAAAAAGTTTTAAACAAAATCATGAAATTTTTTAATGAGTAAAATTTCATTTAAATAATTGAAAGATAAATTCCACTTGAAATTATATACTTTTTAATAATTTGAAGCTTTTAATCTTAGTTTTAAAATTAAATAAATAAATAGTTTACTGTCCTGGCTTATGGTAATTAAGTAACACCATTTATTTTCAACTTTGATTTTTTTATATGTTACAAGGGAAAACTAAACTATTGAAATCGGTACTGAAACATATAGTCATATACAATAATAATGTAACTCGTTTTAACTTCGATTGTATATAGTAATGTTGCATGTATTTTCTTAACGTTTAAATTCATAATTTTATTTATTTGAAATTTATTCTTATACTAATTTTGTTACACGAATATTTTGTACAACATTATAAAAATATTTAAGCATGATATACTTTATCTTTCCCGCGAAATTATTTTATACATGACGGGTTATTCACTGATTTATAACTCAAAAAAGTTGTAAAATAAAAATTTTGAACAACGCACACCTAGGATTTCAGGTACTATACCACCCATGGTGTCATTCAACACAAAAAAAATCTTTTACACTTATCTGGGCCACATTCTTGCCTTTTACCATTAGCCAAAAAAACAATAACGACAGATGTGGGGCCCATTACATTCGCCGGCGCGTGCTTCAACTTCACGGGCGTTTGAAGCGATGTGGAGGTGAAGGAGAATGCGACGACGAAACGCTACCCGATAAAATGTCAGAAAGACTATGCTCCAAATCATCGGGTGTAAGCCCGAACACGGTTTCTGACCCGACCTGATACTTCTCAAAGAGTTCCCTATGACTTGGAACGAATTTCGAAGCTATTGAAGCTTTTATTTCCTCTCGCAGTTTCGGGTCGGGTACGACCCACGAAAACTGTGCCTTGCACGCATCATGGAATGCGACGTCGAAACACTCCAAGATCGCCCTAGCTTGCTCCGCCGTCGGAGTTTCCGGCAGCGACAGAAAAACCTTGTTCCATCCCACGTGCTCGTACTTGGAAACGTACTCTTTCACCTTCAGTTCGTGCTTCGTCAACCAATCCTCCCCGAGGATGAACCCTAGGTTTGAGTTGCGGACCTTTACGACGACGTATTGCATGTTATTTGCCAGGAACAGGTAAGAGAGTGCAACCTCCTTGTAGAGTTCAGCTTTTCCGTCGAGCTTGCAGAGGAGCACTAATATCAGCCACGCCATCCGTTCAGCTATCTCCGATGAGCGATTCTTTCCCTCGCGATCCGGACTGCGGTAATAAGACTCCGGCAACGAATTTTGAGGCCAATCGGCGACAATCTCGGCGAGTGCGTCGCCGTAATCTGCGAGGAACGCGATGTAGTTCATTACGTAGCGCGTGAGCGGGTGGATCCCGCCGCCAGGCAGGGGAATCTTAGAAGATTCCTTCTGAATCGCGGATTCGAAGTTGATTAGCATCGTCCGTGCCGCCTCGCCGAGCCTCGCCCGAGAAACAGTGACTTGAGATCTGATGCAGGAGGTTGATTCCGACGAGAAGATGGACTCGATTTGTTGCCGGTTGTCGGAGATCGCTTCGTACAAATCCAGCGTCCTGAACATTTTCTCCGGCGTTTTCTTGCACTTGGCAACTTTTTCCGGGAATGCGAACAGCGACTCCGCTCCTTCTCTGCAAACCGCGGCGAAACATGACTCCGCGATCTTCCTCTCCGGCGAACCGAAGACGTAGTCACAGAGCGTTTTCTCGCCGTGAAACAGAGTGCGGACGACGAACCTGACAGCGTTGAGCCAGGACTTAATCTTCGACTCGAGCACCTCCCAGTCCATCTTCTGAATCTGAGAGAAAGTGAGCCTCTCCACTCCGAAATGGTACAGTGCCTCATCCACCATGGACTTTCTCATTAAGATGTAAATCTTGACGCACTCTTTGCTGTAGCCGGCGGAAACCATACACTCCGCAATGGCTTTCAAGTCCGCCATGGCAACCGTGGAGACCGAGTCACCGGCAAAGCGGAACTCGTCGTCGGAGAAATCGGTGCCGTCGTCGGAGACGCTGCTGCTCCGGTGATCGGTGGAGGCGACAGATTCAGGATCGAGATTGTCTCTGTTTTGGGTTAATATCCGATAGAACTCGGTCTGGAGTCTCTTCATGGCGAGTTGCATAAGGAAGTGGGCTTGGATGAGGGTGTCGGAGGAGGAATCCAGTGCGACGAGGTGCTGCATAGTGGACTGCAGGCTCATGACAGCGTTAAGGTACTGTTTGGCTTCTTGGCGTGTGTTGCTGAATAGAGGGGCGGCTTGGTCAGAAGGGGAAATAAGTTCCCATTTGGAAATGATGGCGCGAGCGGTTTCGATGTTTTGGTCCATTAGTGAATCGGAGAAGGTTCTTGTGGGAGAAGAGGAAGGTGGCGAAGGTGATGTTTTGAAGAAGAACAGGTTTTTGAGTCCCATTTTCGGCATTTTAGTTTGAGTTGAGGAAATAAACTAAACTGCTACTACTGGAACGGAAAGAATTAATGATTCCTTTTCTTGTTTGTGTTGGTCGTTTTGGGCTCAGTTTGGCGGGTATTTGTAGATGTGAATGAATAGCTTCGTGAGGGGAGTAAAGACGTAACGAAAGCGATAAGCAAACGCGGTAGAAGCTGAAATGTGAATCTTTTTTCTTTTTTTCTTTTTTTACGCTAGGCCATCACAAGGTCCACAACAGAATGAGTAACCTGGGAGGGAGGGAATAAAGATCTCGCCAATACACAATTCACAATCTTCCAAAGCGTGTCATTAATTAGGAAACATCTTGGATATGTTATATATCATATACTACCACTTGCCTTTTATATAAAATAAAATAATTTAATTGATAATTATGTTTAATGACATAACTCATAATAAAGAATGACTTAAAAAATGCATACACTTGCATAAAAAAAAATGAGCAAGTATTTCATTAATAAATTTCACAATTAGTTAAGAGTATTAATATATCTGAAAATTGAAAAATGAGTCTCTGTTTTTTTAAATTAGAAAAAAAATACTGTGATTAGTCATTTCCATTTCTCATAATAAATTATTATTGTTGTTTTTATATATTTTTTTTAGTACGAGACTTAAATTGGTGCATCTATGCGTGCTGATCTAGTTTTACTGCTTTGGTTTCGAAGTTCGAACTTGAAACTCTTTCTCTGTCTTGGTGTGAAGCAAGGAACGAACTAGCACGAAAGAATTAGTCCTGCTTATTTAGTTTTGGTGCCGTCGGGTTTATTTATTACAGTTGTAGTTATCATTTTTCTATTGAAATGTTTAAGACTGAGTATTTCCCCACTTTCTTTTTTCCTAATATATTCGTAACAGCTACATTTCAATAGGATGCAATGTAACATACATGTGAATAATGTTATGAAATGGTACTTACAATTATTTGGCAGTTACAATTCTCCTTCTGTTTTAATACTTTTTTTTAGTCGTATGGATGCGAAATATTAATTAGCTTTTACTATAATTAATATTTGAAAAGCATGACTAATTACTTTTGTAATATATTTTCACTCAACGTTTTTTCATCCACAATACTTGAATTCAAAATATTACTCAAAAAATTCAAAACTAGTTTCACAAGGAAAAACGATAGGAAGTGGTGATTATATAACAAAACAAATTACTCTTACTACCCATCTATTTGCAGAAAAGCCCTTTTATTTATTAGACCTACACAAAATTATTCTTAAACATTATACATACTATTCTATAGTGTATATACATTAAAACTAAATACTTTGCAATAGTAAAAAATTGAAATTACTAATATTTAAATCACAATTTTTAAGATAACTTAAAATTAATAAGATATAAACTAAATATTATTAATGACAAAAGTATATATAGTAGTAATGATTATTTCAAAATTATTGCAACAAAAAAATTAATAAATACTTAATCATGTGAATTAGTAATACATAATTAAATCAATTAAATATGGTTTTATGTTTTTATTATTTATTTCTTGAAAAATATTTTGAAAAAATTATTTTATTCTATCTTATTAATAATTTATGTTGTTAAGTTATTATTAGATTTCTTATCACAAAAATTTAAATTAATATTTTTATTTTAAATATAAAAAAGAGTATAATTTTCAAGATTTTAATATAATATTTTATCGTTATCCCTTTAAGTTATTTTAATTAGTTGTCATTTAAGAATTTAAGAATTTTAATTTTTTACCGCAATACAAAGATTTAATCATAATGCTTATAAATGGAAAGATATTTTTATGATATTTGAAAATATAAAAGAGATTTTTATAAAAATGTAAAAATTATAACAAGAATTTACTTCTTAAATTTATATAAAAAATATTTTTATTAAATATAAATATTTATAAAATAAAATAGATTTTATGTAAACTTTAAAAATAGATAGAGTTTTGTGTAAGAAATATAAAAGGAAAGGAGACCATAATCATTTATTCTTAGTATCAACTCACGACTATTATAATTATAAGGTTAAATTAGTCTTTATGTCTGCTATTATTACAAAAATTTTAATTAAGTTTTTGTATTTAATTTTTTTAATTAATCTCTATATTAATTTTAAATTCGTAATCAGATTTTCATGTTAATTTGTTGTGAAAAAATCTCTTAAATTTAATGAAATATTTGATCATCTACACACATAGATACAAATTCTAAATCAATATGAAATTCATGTTTTATGATTGGGGTAGGGTAATTCCATGTGGAGCACGGCAACACCATTTGAGCTTATATGGAATAACATTTGGCACTTACATATGTATATATAATATAATATTTCGTTAAGTTTATCAAATTTTTGACAAAAAATTAAAATAAAAACTTAATTACAAATTTAAAATTCAATTAAAAAATTATAATAATATGAGAATCTACAGAATAATTTAACCTAATTATAATCCCAACGATTTGAGTCAACTAGCTTGGTTTGTAAGATATACGAAGTAATGGTGATAAGGCGTCAAGATCTGTTCAATCTAAACTGTATTGGAAATTGTATACTTGTTTTTTTATATAAAAAAAACGATTTTATACTTGTTTATGCTATAAGAAAATTGAAAACCACCGAAAACTTTGAATTTGGGGCATGTTTGTTTCGAATTTTTAAAAATTATTTTTTATTCTAGATAATAAAAAATCTATATGATAAGAATAAATTTTAAAATTTATTTTTGAAAACTATACTCCTTTTTTAGTTTTTAAAATTAAAAATTGTTTAAATATTTAAGTTATTTTGATTTATACTTTTAATTTTCTGTTATTTATGTTTTTCCTCATACCATTTCATCTTCTTCTCTTACTAAAAATTAATTCTCCCTTTTATATCTAAAAATTATTTTTTAAAAGCTGTTTTGTAAAATAGTAATTTTTAGAAACTGATCAGGAGAAAAAAAAATCAAACACTCGGAATAGTGGACTCAAACGTTTAATTTTAGCAGTAGATAGGATCACACTCTTATACAAAATACATGCACAATACATAACTTCAAATTTGCTAGTAAAATATGTTAACCTTTCGAGTTAATTGAATTGGACCAATTCCCTCGTTTAATGCATTTTGTTCGTAGGTCGTCCTCATTTGGTAGCTATTTGGAGTTACTTGGTCAGCTATTTGTGCTTCATTAGAGATTCATATTTCATAATATACATTAAGCATTATTCACATGGTTTTGAAATAGCAGGTTCCTTTTATCGAAAAAAAAAGGTTCCAGTAATCCATATGTCAACTTTAAAAAACAAACTATTTTAGAGCCAGTAAAAAATAATTAAATAAGTCTAAAATAGGAGAAATTTGATACAAAACTTAGAGAAACACAATATATATGAGAATGATTCTCTTTGTGGGTGTGAGACCGAGAATAATCATTCTCATTAGTTACATTAAAATGAAAGATTAAAATTAAAATATTTTTAATTTAAATTAAAATCATATTTAATTTGTTCATGAGATTTATTAAATAGAAAATTGAATACCTTAAATATTTAATTTCGTCAAGATCACTACTACTATTATCATGATCGTCGTCACTAATATGTCTATCCTCATCGTCACTATCGACAACAATAATTATGTTGGTGACAATCACAATGATGATGATGACGATAACGATGATAACGACAATAGTCATATTGGTAGTGATAGATAATTATAGTGATGACCATGACAGTTATGGTAGAAATGATCATGATAGTAGTAGTCCTATTGATAATATGTTTTAGATATTTTAAGACATCATAAATTAAATTTTTAAAATTTTTTATAAATCTTATCGAGATTTTATAATTAAATAAAATTTTAATTTGAAATTAAAATATTTTAATTTCTGTATTTCGTTTTAATCTATATATATCACATAATCACATAAGAATAATATATATATATATATATATATATATATATAAACATTCGACTTGGAATTGAATTATATATATGCTTATAACATTTGAAATTGAATATTACAGCTGATATATGTTTACTGAAAAATTTCAAGTCAACTTATATGCAAGTTGTGGTTTTTTTATTTGATGTGTCATATGCAAGTTGTTAATAATGGGAGAGAAATCGTAAATATGAAAGTTCAATTTCTTCTCATACCTTTATTTCTTCTATCATTTCTATGCATAAATACCCGGGTCTCTTATCTGTCTTTGTTGTTATGTTAATAGCAAATAGCTAATACAATTTAAATTTAAATTTAAAATAATAGTTATTAATTTAATATAAATTAGATTATAATTTAGTTTGAATTTAAATTTAAAAAATTACATACTCTTAATAATATCAATTTAATTTTTAAAAAATATAAATATATGAAACTAATCTGGCTCTCGTAATTGTGTTTGGAGACCAATAAGTAATTAATGAGGAAAAAGAAAAAATATAAAACGTGAGTCAATTAAATTTAAAATAATAACATACTCGTAATTATAACAATTTAATTCGAAAACAAATTTTAAAAGTTGACCATAACAAACTCACTCTTATGAATTATGTGCAGAGATCATTATATCACGAGAATGAAAATCTCATTCTCTAGAATAAGTACTCAATTTTGGATTTTATAATATAAAAATGAAGTGCGTCCTATTCATATTTTCTTTAACGCACTCTTAATTTCTAATATAATATATTAGTTAAAATTAATTTGAAACTGTAAAATCATAAAAAAGACTCCTTAAATATTATTTTTTTTTTGTAAATTTTAATCAATAAAAAATATTAAAAAATCGCATTGCTAACCTTTTCTTCAATATATAGAAGAATATGGCCTCAAGCTGGCTGAAATATAACAAGCCTCGCCCAGAGTTGTGATTTTTGGATACTTATTAAATACAAAATTACAAACATCCTAATAACACTTATAATTTTAATTTATCTTTTTTGTTATATCACATCACTGATCATATTTTTTTTATTATATCACTTATTTTTCTTCTTAGCCGAGGATATTCAAGAATTGTTTTTCTTTTTTAATTTGTAACAAATAATTTATCTTTTTTCGGATAAAAGGGAAATTGAAGGGCAACTGGTGTGCTATGCAAATGAACTCCGAGGCAATTAAGAGCACAGTCAACCGAAGCAACCAAGCCCTTTTCTTCTCTTTCTTTTAAACGTGTGCTTTCTTTTTTGGTATGTTTTAAACGTTTCATTACCTCGCCGTTTACGATTTTTTTTGAACGATTTTGGTTTTATGAAACTATTTTTAATTAAAATTAAGTTTGAAGTGAAGTAGTTACATTTGAATCTATTCCAAATAAAATTGAGATAAATTTTAATATAATTATTTTTACTCAACGTAAAATTTACTTATTTTTATTTCTACTCAAATGCAAGAGGTCAATTCTTTCTAGTCAAATTATTAAAAAATAGGGTTAGTTAAAAGCCCCCACAACACAACTCATGTTTGGGGGCTACTTTCGCCCATCAATTAAAGCTCTAGTAACCTACAAGCAGTCAAGTCTGTTCGCTTTGGACGGTTAACTGCAAGCCACAACTTATATATGGAATTCAATCAATAGGGAAAACAAGAAAGAAATTACGCTTACTTTATTATTTCAAATAACTTATCTACCTTATGTTTGCTTACTATAGTTGACTATTTATTTCTATTAAACACTTCCTTTACGCCGCAATTATTAGGCATTGAAGGACAAGACATTTTCAACTAATATATATATATATATAAAAGATTGCTAAGCATACATACTCTTTTTTTCGGTATGATACAAACCTAGTTAATACTTTATATTGTTTTAATAAATTTATTTAAGGATATCATAGTGATTTTACTTATTATTTTTTTAAAAAAAAACTAATCTTTCTCCTCTCATATTCATTTACTGCAACCAATTTACAGTATTCTTTCTGGCTTCCTGTAAGATCCTTCCATGGCTTCCCGTTCGTCTTTAACCCCAACGTCCTCATCTAGCTCCCTCATAGACTTTACGGCCATGACTAACCAAACCTGGCAATTGATAGGCAGAGAAAGGGACAATTTTTTTTTTTAATGTTCTAGCTTCTGATTGTTTCGTTATTACTATCTAATTTAATATCATAACTATATGGTAAAATTAAATAATGGCAGAGAATGGTTTTTGTGATTAAATAACGGTGATATGTATTTTGTGAGCATTGTTTATGAATCTTGATTTTGGTGGCTGAAGAAAAACACCATTTCTTTGGATGAGGAATGGTACTTCAGTGTGGCACTTGCAGTTTTGGCATTTGGCAAATTGAAAACCATCAACGTTTTACTGCGGCCGGAAGGAAGATAAGAGAGTAGAAGAGAGAGAAATGAGTGAACAGGAGAGAGAAACCGGTTTTATTATTTCAAAAAAATAAACAATAAATTATTATAATACCCTCCAATAAATTAAGTAAAGCAATCGAGTTTCTTAAGGCTTGTTGTTCAATATATATATATATATATATACACACACGTATTAATTCCATTAGTTTTGTCTCATTACACAAAATGTTATCTATTTCTTAAACCTTACATAAACCCCCCTCATACTTAATTAATACATGATAATAAACTTTTGAAAATTGAAATATGTAGATTACAAAATATATAAATTTAAAATACTGTTATGGAATAACATGAATATATATATATATATATTTCATTAGTGTAATTTGGCGCATGATAAGCTAGGATACGATATTATAATTTGATACGAGTAGAACAGAAGATAAGTTTTGATATTATTCAATGTTTGATTCTCAATAAATAATAATCTCTAGGATAATATATATGGTATCATACTGTATTTACTTTGTGTAGCATATATGATGCGCATATAACTTTAGTTGCATAAAAAACATAAGAAAAAGGAAGCGAACTGAGTTAAAATTTCAGCTGCTTCATCTCCGTCAAACACGAGCATGCAAGAGTATAAAGTTAGAGCGATACATCCAGAGAATGAAGAGAACAAAGATCTTAAACGCATCTTTCAAGATGCATAGTTGCATTGCAGGTGCTTAACGTTAAAAACCGTTTCCTTCCCACGCGCTCGTACTTGGAAGCATACTCTTTCACCTTCAATTCATGCTTCGTCAACCAATTCTCCCCGAGGATGAACCCTAGGTTTGAGTTGCGGACCTCCTTGTAGAGGAGCTCTAATATCAACCACGCCATCCGTTCAGCTAATCGGGACTACGGTAGTAAGACTCCGGCAACAGATTTTGCGGCCAATCGGCGAGGAACGCGATGTAGTTCGTGACGTAGCTCGTGAGCGGGTGGATCTCGCCACCAGGCACCGGAATCTTGGAGGATCCCTTCTGAATCGCGGATTCGAAGTTGTTTAACATCGTCCGAACCGCCTCGCCGAGCCTCGTTTGAGAAGCAAGTACCTGCGATCTGATGGAGGATGTTGATTCAGAGGAGAAGATGGACTCAATTTGTTGACGGTTTTCAGAGATCGCTTCGTACAAATCCAGCGTCCTGAACATTTTCTCCGCGGTCTTCCTCTCCGGCGAACCGAAGACGTAGTTGCAGAGCGTTCTCTCGCCGTGAAAGAGAGTGCCAACGGCGATCTTGACAGCGTTTGGTCAGTAATTAAGGTACTGTTTGGCTTCTTGGCGTGTGTTGCTGAATAGAGGGGCGGTTTGGTCAGAAGGAGAAATAAGTTCCCATTTGGAAATGATGGCGCGAGCGGTTTCAATGTTTTGGTTCATTAGTGAATCGGAGAAGGTTTTCATCAAATATATTTTCTTCATACAAAAACATCCATACTCCTTCAAATATTATGATATTTTATATATCATTAAGTTTCATTAAACCGTGACCAAAATAGATTTTATTTTACGCGGATGATACATAAAATTAAATTTTATCTTTTTAAGTCAACTTATACTTCTTTTTTTTTTTTACTTTCTGCAGATGTTTTAATAAAAAAAAATTCAAAGTCAACTTATATAATTGTTACCATAGGGAGAGAAATTCTAAATATGCAAGTTCAACTTCTTATTTCTTCTTGTCCTTTTTTATCTCTTCTGTCTCTTTTTATAAAACAATGTTCTTTTGTTGACATTGTGCTGTGAAAAACTTCTATGCGTAAATATCTTAATCTCTACTGTTATGTTTAACGAGCCTAATGTACACATCTCAATATAAATATTTCATCTAATAGTTAATTAATATTTTAAGCATATGAAATAAATATTTTTATATAAAATTATTTAAGTATATAAATTAAGATTACATTATTATATTATTTTGACAAACCCAAACAATAAAAAGCATAAAAAAATTTAAAATAATTTGAATTTGAAGATAATAATTTATTTAATTATAATATTAATATATAAAAGATGATAAATTTTCTTATAATTTAAAATAAAATTTAACATGATTTTGAAAATAATAACATAATTATAATAGCAATAATTAATATAATTATTTTAAATTAAAAATAATAGTAATTACTATCATTTAATTTAAATTTAAAGCTATTACGCATTCGTAATAATAATAATTATTACAATTCAAAATTTGAAAAATGAGTGAGGGACACTACCAGGAAAAAATATCACGAGGGTTAAAAAAATTGTGGCAAGTTGTTTTATCCATTTTTGAATGAAAACCTCACCCTTATTATAAATTTAATCACGAATTTATTAAAATTATAAACAAAAATGAAACTTATAAAAACAAATTTAAAAATAAATTACAAGAAATATAATTTATTCTTAAATTCAAATAAGCTTTGTCTAAATTCTTTCAAATGTTATGATAATTTATATGTAATTAAATTTCATTTAACCATGAAAGGATCAATTTTTAACATTCAAATTGTTCTATACATATACTCTTTTTTCATGAAATATCTTTTTCATTAAAAAGTTATATTCTCTTTCAAATGTTATGAAAATTAGATATCATTAAATTTCATTTAACCGTGTAATAACCAATATAAGTTTTACTTTAGATAGAAGGATACATACAAATTAAAATTTATCTTTTCTAGTCAACTTATTCTTCTTTACTTGCTGCTGATGTTTAATAAAAAATTCAAGTCAACTTATACAATACAGTTATTAAACTGTGGGAGAAAAATTATAATGATCAAAGTTCAATATTAATTTTTTATATTTCTCATTCTTTTATCTCTTATGTCTCTCTTATTTATATGATCTTATTGATCTATGCAAGTCTCTTTGTATAAACAAAGTTCTTTTGTTAATGTTGTGATGTGAATAAGTTCTATACATAAATATCTTAGTCTCTTACCTGTCTTTATT
The DNA here is from genome assembly GCF_000004515.6 of Glycine max. NCBI lineage: Eukaryota > Viridiplantae > Streptophyta > Magnoliopsida > Fabales > Fabaceae > Glycine > Glycine max. The sequence continues at coordinate 3,307,438 of NC_038251.2, read as the reverse complement.
GTTATGTTTAGTTTAGTGAACTTATTGCACATATCTAAATAATAAATGTTTCATCTAATCTAATTTTCTATATAAATAAATCAAAATAATTATCTTGAATGAAAATATGTTTAGGAGTTACTTTTTAATCATAATATTTTTAGGATTTTTTCTATAACGAAATGGTTTTGAAGAATTTTCCTAATTTCTTACCTCTTTTAATATATATTTTTACCTTTATTTTGAAATTAATATTTTCCAATAAAAATATTAGCAATTAAATTAAATATTTTTCTAACTTCACATAAATAAATTTTGTCTCACAACAAACTCTTATTCATGTGAACAGTCAGAAAAACCACTTATAATCATTTTCATCCTTAAATATATGTTAATATAATCACTTATATCACACTTTTGTTAGACTTTGTTATAGCTAAAAAAAATAACAATGTTATACACTTTCAACGACTAATAGGTTTTTTTGAGTTCAACGACTAATAGTTACTCATAAAGAATATAGGCTCGAGAGTAAAAATGTTAAATGCGTCACCCTTATTAAATCAGAGTTGTGAATTTTTAAAATTTGTAGCAAATTTTTTTATCCTTTTTTCGAATAAAAGGGAAATAGAATATCAATGGCCAATGGATGTCCCGTGCAAATGAACTCAGAGGGAATTAAAAGCACAGTCAACCAAAGCAACCAAGCCCTTTTAGTCTGTGTTCTCTTCTTCTTTCACCCTATATTTGGAATGAGAAAAAGAGAATAGAAGGAAATAAAAGTTTAAATTTTTGTTTGTATAAGTCAATTTTTATTGCTTGCTTTCTCTCAATCCAAACAAAAGAAAATGTATCATTATTAGTTTTTTTTTTCTCTATTTTCTTTCCTTCCTACCAAGCATATCATCAAACTTTTTTTAAGGTTTTAAACATGTGTTTACTGTTTACCTTGTCGATTGTAAATGTTTTTTTTTAGATTTTAATTTTAAAATCGATTTGAATTAAAAATAAGATTGAAGTGAAGTGTATATATATATTCTTGTAAATATAAGATGATTATTCTTACTCAGCGTAAAATTTTCTTTATTTTTTTTTAATTCCAGTCAAATGTGTTTGTGAGGTCAATTTTTCTATTCCAAATTATTAAAAAATGGGGTTAGTTAAAAGCCTCCACAACATAACTCATGTTTGGGGGCTACTTCCGCCTATCTAATTAAAGCCATTAACCTTTAAGTAAGCACTCTAAAAGATGAAAATACAAAATTTAGTTTTTAAAAATGTAAAAAGTGCGACAAAATAAAATAATCTACGTGACACAGAGAGACATATTTATTACTGAAATGATTGTCAACGTGGATTGTCAGCATATGCACATATTTGTTATAATATTTTTTTTTACTTTTCGTCTTCTTACTCCATGCAAATGCGTCTCTCAAAAATAAAAATGCAAAATTTAGTTCCTAAAAATATAAAAAGTATAAAAAATAGATTTGGACGTTAATAATAGATTGTGACTAATTATTATTATTATTATTATTATTATTATTATTATTATTATTATTATGTGTTTATAATTTACTGTTCCTATTTGTTTAGTACTTATGTAATATAATTTTTAAATTTCACTTTAATATATATTTTTTTATTATTTTGATTTCTTTGTCAAACCTTAATCTTTACTATTAAAAAAAAGTTTATCTTATATCTTATAATTTTATCAAATTTCTACTAAATTTCTCACTTTTAATCTTTAAAATTATTCCATATCACAATTCCAACTTAAGTGTCCTCATATTTAGATTGAAAATAATATGTCAAGAGTTTTGAGTAGAAAAAATACAATCGGTCGTGGGACCAAATTTATTTATTTTAAAAAAAGAATTTAATCAACTATTTTTTTAATAAAAAAATCTAACAAAATTTAAACTAGATAAAGCTAAAGTGAAATTATAAATATTTTTCCTTAATAAAAAATATATATATATCTCAAATATGAAAGAATCCTTTGGATAAACCTTATGTGCTTTCATTTGAGACAACACTTATTATACATAATATGAATGAAATGAAAACAGTTATTAACAAATAAAGAACCTAAATAAATTTAAATAAAAAATACAATAATGCTCAAATTAATAGAGAGGTTAACTTTAAAACAAACAAAAAAAATCTAATATAGAGATTTATTCTTTACCTTTGGGATGTAGAGTTATATCTCTTGTTGATTTAGGAGCTGCAACGACCTTGCATTCTATTTGACATATTGTAGCAGAATACGCAATAAAGATTAATAATTAATTGAAGAAACAAAAAATTCCAAGAAATAAAAGGCTTTCATTTTTTAAAAAGGTAACTCAAATTTTTTATATCATAAAACTAAAGAATTTTATTTTATTTTGGAAAACAAATAGTTATATTAATTAATTAAGAAACTAATTAACAATTTGATAGATGGATAAATAGATAGATAATCAAAGTATAAGAGTTCGAATCTTAAGCTGTATTTTACTGTTTTTTAATCCCTTTTTCCATAACTTCTCTCCTATACAATTCATTATTGACATTCAGATATATATTTGTCGCACTTCTTATACTTCCGAGAACTAAATTTTATATTTTTATTTTTCAGGGACATATTTGTTAGTAGAGTTAGAAGATGAAAAGTCAAAAAAATATTATGATAAATATGTCATTATGCTGACAATCCACATTGATAATCATTTCAGTAACGAATTTGTTCCCCCATACCACGTAAACTATCTTATTAATAGTGACGGATAAAAGTTAATGGCATGATACATTTTTCGCACCTTTTACACTTTTAGGGATGTATTTATCAATGAATTACACATCAAAAAACAAAAGTGACTATTTCAAGAAACAAAAGTGACTATTTATCCTTATTTGTATTACAAATTTTCTATTGCTAGCTAGCCACATTTATTAGGAGGGGTAAGACATTTTCGGAAATATATTAGGTGAATTATTAATTGTTATTCTTGTATCTTTAATAATTCCTATATCTTTCATGTTCATTGAATTATTCACTAGCCGTATTCAACTTGACTGACATACTTGTATATTTTCCACTGTCATTTTTATCACCAAAAATATATTTATATTATTACTTAAATCACACACATGTAACTTCAAGATTAAATTAAATAAAGAAATACAATATGAACCTTTTTTAAGATAAATAATAATTTTGGTCTTTGAATGAATAATTCGGTGATAATTTAGTTTCTAAAAAATGGAAATTTTGATTTATCTCTGAATATATAAAAAAGAACGGAAAGAAAGTAAATCAGAATTTTGTTATTTTATAAAATAAATTATCACCACTTTAAACATTATCAAACTAAAATGATTTTCTTAAAAATTTCTTCAATACTAAAGACTAAAGTGACAGTAAATCACAAATTCATGAATTAAATTAACTATTTACTCATGAAAAATTTCGTGGTTTACAATGTAGGAAGGGATGAACTGTAGCTGTAAACCATTTTTAAAATGTTCCTCGTTTTAAATATCCATGAAATTGTAAGTCATCCTAATAAGCATCCATATGGCATGACTTTTAAACTATCTAGGTTAGGTTAACAGTAGTTTAACCTGGATTATAATGGTGACATACAATTTCACAATTACAAATGGGACAAAATATAAATTTAATCCCTCAAAATACTTTGAAATTTGATTTTAGTCCCAAATTTAATGCTACTACATTTTTAATCTCCACATTTAGCAAAAGTAACATTTTTTCATAGGGACGAAGCTTCAATTTTTTTATTTAAGTTTTTTTTATATAAACCATAAGTATCTTCCACCAATAATAATCTTGTTTTTTTCGTTTGAGTTGAAAGTACTCTTATAACTAAATGAGACCTCTTGTTAAACTATAACAACCCCCAAGTAGTTAACCTCTGGTTATCTAAGTTACATATTAAAATTTTATAACTAAAACCATTATTTTAAAATATTGAGAGCAAAACATATTTTATCATTACAAATATAGATATTTAGGGCAGTTCTCTGAATTGATCATGAGTAAAAGAGACATGTCAAACCTTGAGGCTGCCCCAACTATTATATCTTGGCCGGGTGAAATTGAGCTCTCACACACCATTTAGCTGAGAGCCCATTGGAACGGCCGAAAATAATAAGACGAAATACTTTTTCTTGTTTCCCAAACTATTAAATCATGTTATTGTTAAACGGGGCTACAGAAAGATATTATACTCGTTAAGCTATGACATTTACAGTTTTCTCATGGAGAAACAAGGTCTGCACATTAATTCACTAAACCACTGAAAATAGTCAAAATACAATTACTTGGACAGTTTCAGATTTACGTCCTAGATAATGAAGAAAAATTCCACAATGAACCTTCAATACATTATTAATAAAACTGATTTATGAATTTTATTAACCGGTGAATCGTGTACACAAAATAATGAAGAATAGCGGAGAGACCGTGCATGCAAGAAATTGAAAATTTTCATGTATGACTAAAAAAAAAAAAGCCAGAGTAAAACCAGCGAACATTTAATAAAAGTTTCATGATGATTAAAAGAAAACTAGGAAGAAACGGCATCAAAACTGAATGGCCAGAAAAAAATTGTATGTCAAATACCAAATAGAAAGTGACGCCAAAATTATCATCATATTTGGTTCTAACATTACACTTTAATTGCATATTTTCGCATTGGAAAATACAATTCCTTCTTCTTCTCACGCTGTGTCTTCAATGAAGCCTGTAAGGAACACATCAAATTCATTTAGGTACGTACTAAGAACCATATATGACCAGAAATATCTCATTCTGAAAATTTTCACGTTAAGTGACCAAAAAACAACAGCAATGATATCGTATATTGCTCCCCTAAGGATAACTTATAATCGTTATTTATAACAAAAAAAGAAAAGGAAAAAAATAGTTATTAGATGAGATGAGATCTAAAATGTCATGACTATCTGGTTGATTTTCTGAAGCCTAGATTATTAAGATGACATCTCCAAAGACAATTTGATATTCAGAAAAGTTCAAAGTAGTCACCAAATACATTTCAAATTTGAGCATTTCAGCTCTATTCAAGGCTAACACTGATCTATGACACGTTTGGAAACAGCAATTATCAACTAGACACTTATTTATTTTTTCTTATCAACGATTATCAACTAGACACTTATTTCAACACTCAATAGAAGTACAAGTAACTTGAGGACACTACAAAGTCATAGCATAATGAACAGAAAATGCAATAGAATAGAAATAAAATAAAAAGCAATAAATTGGAAGAGTAAGGAATGAAAGGTACCTGGTGCTTAGTTAAGCGCCTTCTGATGGCTCTGGTCTTCTTGGGACGCAGATCCAAAGGAAGGTATTTCTTCTTCTTGTAAGCTTCCCTCAACGCTGCCTTTTGCTTCTGGGAAATCACTGTCAGCACCCGCGCTATCGAAAGCCGAACCACTTTGCTGCATCCACACACAACAAAGCACATTCATAGTGAGTTTGGATAACACACAAGAATAAATTTTACTCCACAGAATCATGGTGACACCATGAAAAAGTAGAAGCAACTATTTGTTGCTTTGCCTTCACCATGAAAACTTAATTGATTATTTCCCACCATGAATCTAATCCAAATACACTTTCAAATTCGTAACAATTTCGATCCAATTAGGAATTGGGGATTTGATATGAAAGAGAAAAGGAAGGTACATTTTGGAAAGCTTGTTTGGGGCTCCGCCGGTGACCTTAGCGACGCGGAGGAGAGCGAGTTCTGCTTTGAGATCCTTAAGTTGGTTCAGAAGCTCTGCTTTTGTCTTGTACCTCAGCTCGTACACCTTGATTCTCGCTTTTGCATTTCAACAAACAAAATTTGAAAAAATGAATGAATGAATGAATGAAATCGTAACGCCATTGAAGGAAATCACAACGTAGTAGAAACGTCTGCAGAGTTAGAAGTTTAATCGCATGTACCCATTGCTAATGCGAAGCTACTGTGGCGCTGCGAAGAGGAACGTGAGAAAGAGAAAACCCTACCTAGCTGGTTACTCTGCTCTGCTACTTTGTGTCCTTAAAACCCTAATCTGGGACAAAACATAATACCTGTTAACGTATCAAGTGAATTTGGGCCTTTTTTCTGGGTCAAAGCTCAAATTGGATCCCGTTCTTCACTCTTTACTTTTTAATAAACGAATCACTTTTTTTTTATTTGTTTTAACTTTTTTATATAATAAAAAACTGAAAAGAATCTAAAATGTTATTATTTTTTTATTGAATAATTTATCATAAAAAATAATTTATTTTGAAGTGATTTTTATGATTATAAACAAACATAAATTAACTCCTGATTTTTTTAAAAAAATATTTTTTAAAAAAATTATTACATTATTTTATATTTGAATCGCTTCTTTTTAATATGTAACAAATGAATCCAAATATTTTATTTTTCACGTATGACTTATTTTTCATTTAGATATTTTTTTTAAGTTATACTACCATGTCAATATATCCAATATAATGAATGGATGCACACTACAAAATTAAAAATTTCATTTAATAAAAAAATTATTTGCATAGCATTAACTAACTAGGCTTTCGTTTTGTTGGATGAGAAAGGAAAATGTTAAATATATACCCTAAAAATGGGGTGTTTATGTGGAAAAGGAGAGATATAAAAAAAATAAAAGAAAAAGAAAATAATAGACATGTCAATTGATATAATAAGAAACGAAAAGAAAGATTTTAAAAATTGGAAAATAAAAGTGAATGAATCATGTGAAATTGTGAATGTGTACACATGATAGAACAATAAGAAACTATCCACAAAGCCATTTGAGCAAATGTAGTTTGGGTGGTGTAGTTGGTTATGACGCTACTCTCACACACTAGAGATCCCGGGCTCGGACATTATAATTTTAGATTATTTTGAAACAAAATATCATTTTGAAGGTTTTAGTGGGATCTAAACAATGTTTCACATTGCACCCAAAAAAAAAAATCTTTAAAGGTTGATCATTCCCAGAATCCACTTTGATGCTGTAAATAGCATTTAATACTTACTATATATATCACACGAAATGGGCATTTTACGTTTCAACTTTCATGTAAAACGAAATTTTTAGAAATCCTCAAGAGAAGGCGGCCTTAATGCTGAAAATTGTGAATGATTTGACATATACTGTGTCTCCTCCACATTTTACAATTCCATTATCTAAAGATTTGCATATTCCTAGTTCATGAAATAAAGAGAAATATAGGAATAAAGAGAGGAACCAATAGAAATTTGAATGACTCACATCTTTAAACGCGTGATTATCTAAACCTCACTGTCTGAACCACAGCTAAAGCAATATAATGTATTTAAAATAAGGATCGGATAAGGACCTTAAAACAGTCTAAGCTGGTAAAGAACGAGTGCAGAAATTAACGAGAATCCATGTGCACTAGTACGTTATCCGCATTACTTTTGCGTATTTATTCTATTTTCGATTAAACAAATAAAGAATCTTGCTCTAAAAGAATCATTAACAGGCTTGCAAGATTAGTTTGATTTCATTGGAACAATAAAAATTACTGATACACCAGCCTGACGAAAGTAAACTTCATTTAAATAAAGGTTAATAATGGCAGGGAACAGATGTGAATTGTGATAGTAGATTGGGCAACACAGTGAGGATACAGGAACCAGCTGAAAAAACACGTTATCATTGATCTATAAATGCGCCATGCATGCCCTTTTGCCTGACAAAGGATGCAACTTCTCTGTAATGATTTATTTTACAATGGTGTAGTTTAAACGTGAAAAAGTCATAAACTAAGACAAAAGTTGGTAATGATAAAGGTGGATATGCAACAATTTAACAGCTTCATTCCTTTAAAATGCCTAATGCTAATGCTCAAAATTCAAGAATTGAATGTAAAGACGAGCAATCTTCAAAATTTCAAAAGAGGGTGGTAATTTATTTAATGTAAGTTGTTTATGGAAAAGTACCCGAACAAACCGAGCCCTATGTGTAATTAACAATGATATGTCCATAATGTAGTTAGTTGTCCCTTGAAAAAAGAGAAATTATTAGATGATACTAATCTTTATGATAAACTAACTGCATTATGTGTTAGACTACCTAATAATATTTCCACAACTTTAGGTAGTAATCATGTCACAGCAAATTAGACAAGCCCTGACATTTCAAAGGAACTGGCCCAATACTTTGCAGTGGGACGTACATAATGCTATTTTTTTTTTTTTTCGTTCACCTTTCCTTTTTCCCTTGCCTCCTCCTTCAACTTCAAAATTAAAAGCAAGTAGTATATTAGTTGGTCTCACTAGCTAGGAAGCTCTTGACTCTTGTATTAACACTAATTACAAGTTACTCACTTAGCACTCTCTTCAAACTCTATTCATCCACAGCATAATCAACAAATCATTGTTCTCATCTCGACTCACAAATATATATCACATAGCTAGCAATGAAAGGAATGAATCTGTTCTGCTCTTCCATTTCTTCCACAGCAGTAACCTCTAGTACTACGGATCATCATTCCACGGTGCGCAGAAGCACCAAAAGGCACGCCGGTATTCCAAGGAAAAGCCAACTTCGTGTCCCTTGTTCATCCAGATTATTGCCTATCAATCCTAAGCCTCAAAACGGCGATGTTCGCAGAACAGGCTCCATTCAAGTTAACAACCTATATGATTCATCGTCAACTAGATATCTCCTCGGTGATTGGGTGTCTGAGTCTGATAAAATCCCTTCAAACTCACACAAGACCACCCTGCAGAACCAGGTTGTGGTTTTGAGGGTCTCATTGCACTGCAAGGCCTGTGCAAGAAAAGTTACAAAACACATTTCAAAAATGGAAGGTCAGTTACACATCCACCTTAGTTTCTAGAGAAAAAAAAAAGTTAAATTAATGAAAAAATCTCAATTCATTTTTTTTTTTGTTTCTTGTGAAGAAGTTTATGCAAATAAAGATGGTCATAATAGTAATAATTTCCACATTCTTGATTAGATATAAATCTTGATACATATTTATCCACGCAATAGTGTATTACGTATTAACAGATTGTGAATTTGTGGGGTTTATGGTTTCTTCACTACCTTACAGATATATGTTGATGAATCTAATATGTATATATAATTGACTAATTATATGTGTAGGAGTAACATCATTCAGTATAGACATGGAGGCAAAGAAAGTAACAATAATTGGACACGTGACACCATTAGGGGTTCTGGCAAGTGTGTCCAAGGTGAAGAATGCACAGCTATGGCCATCTTCGACATCATCTTTGCCATCATTGTCTTCGTCAATGCCGATGTAAGTGTAAATGGTCAACGTGAGTTGAATAAAGTTTAACATGTAACTTTTTTCTTCCCTGCCCCTTTTTATCTCTGTTGTTCGGTACACCTAGGCCATGAACATGTAATAGTTTGTATTGGGTACAAAATTTGATGACCTGTCAAGCTTAATTATAATGTTTGTTGTCTAGTTAGATTGATGGATGAATTGAGTGCAGCTTTTTCTTGGTGTTTAATTAGTGTTTATTACTGATTGGTGATTGCTCAAGTTGAATTGTTTTTCAGTAAGTCTTGTGTCTCCACAATGTTTCTTTAGTTCATCATAAAAGACGCACATTAATTCTAATTAAGGTTTTGGCTGCCATTTCTTCTTTCTCGTTAACTTACTCCAGCCCATATTAAAAAGATCCGCTTAAAGACTATTCTAAAGAAGAAGAAAAAAACTTTTATGCAGGTCCTTTACGTGCTATTAGTGTTGTTGAATCAGAAATTATATTTCATCCTCTTAACTTATATTGAAATTTATCTTAATGAAACTTTAATGTTGATTGGAGTACACCACTAAAAGCACTTTAAGAAGTACATCTAAGTTTTATCCATACCAAAATATAGCATAAAAATATTGCGTACTCATACCATTCAGCAATTATCTTAACTAATTATATGCATGTGATTATTAGTTAGTGTCTATTAATGTGTTCCTGTTTGTGGGGGACAAATTATCAACTTGATGAACTTTTGACCTCAAACCTGTTTCGAAGAAAATTTGGAAATTCAAACCAAGAGCACCAAAGAAAAGCTGCTCTCCAAAAAGAGAAAAGGTGTTATTTTCAATACCTTGGAGCTGAGCACTAAATATAATAATATTGGGTTTCTCCATCTCTTCCAAAACCATAAAAGTGAGAACCTTGTACACCTGTTCTGCTACATTACACACTACTTTAATTTTTACCCCACTGGTTCGAATATGATAGCTAAGCTTTTTAGATAACAAACTATCGGAGACAAGGTAATGCATGCGAGTCAGTGGTAGCCGGCAGCACTCAAGGCCACGCTGGTTTGGGACACATTCTCCACCAAACTCTTTCTGTTTTCTTATTCTTTTTTCATCTAATGATTTATGTTTTGTCAATGCTGATGGGTCATGACCACTTAACATGTGGATCACTTGAACATGACGTGAGCTTTGGTAATAAGTAGTTGCCTTAAATAGAAAACTTACATTTTCAATCATCTTATCTTACTCGTTTTGATCAATCCTATTTCTCATGAAGAATATATGCGATTTTGAAAACTTAAATATCTTTTTAATTCTTGTAATTTATTTTTTTTATTTAGTTCTTATAATTTTTTTTATTTTTACTCCTCGTAAATTATATTTGTTTATTTTTCATTCTTATGACATTTTAAATAATGCCTTTTTTTTAGAATTCTATTTAAAGTATTTTTAAAGACTAAAAACAAAAAAAATAATTTTATAAAGACTAAAAACAAAAAAAAACTAAATTATAAGAACGAAAATGTATTTTAAAAAAATAACAATAACAATTTAGAATCCAATTAAGCTACCTACCCTAAGAGCATCTCTAACCAATGAGTATTTTTTAAGTGAGTTTCTTAAGATATTTTTTATAGTCTCCATAGTATTATATTATTGTAATAAATTCATATATATTTTTACTCCAACAATAAGAAACTCTAGAAAAATTCAAAAAATTCACATTTTTATATTTTTTACTTAATTATGATTTAATTATAGTGTTATTATGTGTTAAATAAATATTATTTTTTATTGTTAAAAACAATTTCTTACAAAAAAATACAAATCTTATTTTTTAAAAACTCTCCCTACTCCATAAATTTATTTCAATAAAAATGAAATTGTAAGAAATAATTTATTCACTTAAAAAATCCTCCAAATTTTTTTTATTAAAGATACTCTAATTTTCTCTACATCAATGTTAACATATATGCAACCTTTGTTTATAATTTTAAATGGATAAATAAATATCAGAATTTATTAATACGATGGCATCTCAAGTCTAATCAGCTCTCATAAAGAAGAATTATTGTAAGGGATCCTACGGTTACTGCAATTCAGGCTTCTTGAGTATCAATCAGTGGCTTCAATTTGCTTTTTTAGTGTCAATGTTGTACCTCCCCACCCACCAATGCGACAGTAATAAGCAGAGTACACTTTATGATTGCATGGTCTAGAGCGAATTTGCCAGTGGTGGGGCTAATATTTCACGCCTATTGTGTTTCATCTTTTTTGCTTTAATTTGGAATCTGAATCAATCTAACCAATTTATGAGACTAAAAACATGATGTGGAGAGAGTTCTATCTAACTCGTAATTTGTCGAATTACTTTCCTCAGCGGCCCGTTTGGTTGCTTTTAATTCCTTGACTAATCATGGACAGCAGGAAAAGGAAAATAAATGCCAGAATAAGTTGAAAATAAACAAACACCTATGAGGCTATGACCCATGCATAAACGGATTAATTACTGGCATCAAATGATTAACCTCACCTCAGTATAAACAAATGATCAAATTTGTTAAAACCTCACTATTATAAGCTGCAAAAAGTTTGTGCCTTTGTGAAGGTGTAAAAAAAATGAGGATGGAAGTGAAAATTGAATGAAAAGAAAGATTTAAACTTTTCCTCATTCTTATTGCATGGCAATTTTAATCTCGCTTGATGCTACAAGAGGGACAAACTTTCTTTCGCAAAATTAGAATATAATTAAACTGCACTTCATGTTCCGATTCCTCACATGCTCGAGTCTTGACATGTCGTGTTTTAAGTTATTTTCACGTTAAAACTTACACCTCCCCACTTTTTCACTTTTTCCTGTACTGAAATTAAGGGTATAACTACAAGAAAAATGTTTGAACGTTGAAGGACACCCGTTAACCTTGTAACATCTAGAAAGAGAGATAAAAGTAAGAGAAAAATAATAGGTATCATAGAATTTATGAAGTTACATGAAGAGAAGAGAGATAAAAATAAATAAGAGATATTGATAAAGTGGTTAAAATTAAAAAAATATTTGTATATCATTCCACAACTATAAAAAAGGTTACAAATAGGAGCGTGAAACAAATAAGAAAAACAATTGCAACCACGAAAATTATAATCCACAGTGATATTTTTTTTAACAGAATCGACAATGATATATAAACAACGAAAGAAATAGACTTTCCATTTTTTTTATATTTTTTCTTTCTCCAATAAATCAGATGGTTTCTCGGTGTTGTTTCCCCCCCCCCCCCCCCCCGGCCCCCCCTTTTCTTATAAATAAATAATTAAATCATTTTATAATTTTAGTTTATATATTGCACACAATAAATATTTATTTTACATAATTAAAATATATGATAAAAAAAATTAATATATAATTTCAAAACATCATATCTTCATTACATTTATATTTTAAAATAATATTTATGATAACCAAATAATATCACAAATTTATATTTTTGACAACAATCATTGGTAGTGTTCATAAGCCGATCAAAATCGAACAAACCGATTCCAAAAATTGAAAAATGAATAAACCAAAAATCTAATGAATCAAATTTTGAAAAAAAATAAATTTTTTTATTGTATTGGATCAAATTTCAAATTCGATTTTGAAATCCAATCCAAACCGAAATTATATATACATATGTATTTTTTATGAATAAATTTATGTTACTTTATATTTTTAGTTTTTATATATTTATAAAATTATCACATAACTTATATTTATTTGTGAAAAATCTATTTGATTGAAAAATAATTTTTAATAACTATTTGATTAAAGGTACATAATTATAATTATTAAGTTATGTAAATTTACATTTAATAGTATATAATTTTGAAGAATTATACTACTATTAATTATTTATTTACTTATAAAGAAGATATTTAATATCTTGAATTATCTTTTTCTATGTATGTTTATTATAAATTACCATTTATTTAATGCTTTATTCAAAGAAAAAGAAAAATAAAATAAAAATAAAAATCGATCCAATTTATACAGTTTTTCATTGAAATGGATTGGATCAAATTTAAATTTTTAATCAAACTATTTTAATTTTTTAATTTCAATCACTTGTAGCTTTTTATGTATAAAATATCCAAAAAAACAATAATAAAAATAAAATAAAATTATTGTATATCATTAATAAAAAGGTAAAACAATAAGAAAATAGTAGAGAAAAAATCCTATGTGAAAAAAGGTAAATTTAATAAAACCTCACCTTATAAATATCTTTTAAAAAAATTTACAATATAAATGAAAAAAGATAAAAAAAAGTTAAATAAAATAAAGTCTTATCTTAAATAAAAAAAATTACAAAAAAAACTAATAAATATTCGATAACAAAAAATAGAAGTTAAAATCTATTAATTAAAAAACTTTGATCTCTTTTTTCCTCTATGTTTCTTCTCCTTCAATCTGTCAGGTAATTTTTATTTCTCTGGCGTCTTCAATGTTTTCTATTGATTGTTTTTTAGTCTTAAATTTAGATCCTACGTGACATATATATAACTCTCGAATTGATCGCTCCCCTAATTTTGCTAGGGACAATGAATGGGAACAAGAACAACTATGGCGAGCGAATTTCAATTATCAGAGAGATTAAGATGAAGAGAAACTATTATGAGATATTGGGAGTGAAGAGAAATTGCACTGGTGAGGATGTGTTCTTTTGTCTCTGAAGGTTCATCTCGATAACAACAAAGCCCTTGGCCCCGAGGAAATGTTAAGATGGTGTCAAATGCGTATCGGTGTCTTAGTGATGAAGTGAAAAAGATGCAGTATGATCTCTGGGAAAAACACAAGAATAATGGACGACGTGAGAGGATTCATGATTTGAATACAACATCGCATTTCAAATTGCCAGCGTTACTTTAGGGATGGGTTGTATGATATGTTATGGTTTGCTAATGTGGAATGCCACGAGAATTTAGATTTTGGTTTAAGGATATTGTGTATGTGATGCAATTCAAGCCATGAATGCTTAGTTCGAATCGGATGTAAATTCAAGATTACTATTGATGATCTTTTAAGAACTCAATAACAAAAAATAGAAAAGATAAAAAAGTCGAAGGAGGATTCATAAAAAAAAATAGCTTCCTTGCTAAGAATCAAATTTGGTTTTCAGTCAAAAACCAAAGAAGAGGCTAAAGCTCTCTCTAAGTATAAACTTAACTTTAATTATGCAAAAGTTTCCAAAATTAAGAGTTTTTGAGTATTTATAAGACTAGGCATAAGAAGGTAACTAAGTCTCTAATAACCCCTTAAATGCACCTTTTAAGGCCTATCTACATCAAGCTTGAAGCCGTTACACAAGTAAACACAAGTTTTTAAAAATTCTCGCGGAAGGTTTCCGCTAAACGGGACATTCGCACTAAGCATAATTTCTTCTCAAAGTGAAATTGCGCTTAGCGAGGTGGTGTTGCTAAGTAAGTTGTTCAGCAATCTTTGAAGTATTATAATTCAGCTCCTTGTAATTTTCTATTTCCTTGTCTTTGATGAGTAATCCATTCTTGATCCTCTTGATCATCTCTTGTAGAAACTTGGCTTTAAACATTGCCATTAGACCCTTCAACTCATAAAATGTTTCTAAGTTCTCATACTCTTTAGATAGTCCTCTGTCATACGGCCATCTGTCATGCTTCAAAACAATTTGCTACTTCTTTATATCTTCTTTTTATTTATCTTGTTTATCTTCTTCGAAACCCCATTGCGTTAATTATATTTTGTAAATGTTGAGATGAAAAAGAAATATTGCTTGAAGCAAACAGATCAGCATGTTTGAATCTCTTGCACCACTCGCTAAGGCTTGCATTTGTATGGATTTTGAAGACAGCGTCGACGCAGCTCATACTGTCCGCCTCACTACTACCACAGGTTTTATGATAGTTTTTTGTTGGCTTTATTTTTTTCATCACCAAATGTTTATCGATTAGAATGTTAGTTTTTGTGGTCAAAAGAGAATTGAACTCTCATAAGGTTTTTCATTTTTTTCTTCTCCTTTAATCATCTATTTCACTTTATATCTCCTTAGTTGCTTGTCGGCTAATTTCCACATTTGTTCCGTACCATTGCGATGATAATTTATATTTTGGTTTAATGATATTGTTTATGCGGGCTTTTCTCTTGCTTCAAAAAACTTTGCTATTTTTTTTATTTGGTTCCTGATGTAATGTAACCATTCTGGATATTGCTGCTTGCTTTTTAACTTATGTTAATTTTATTTTAGTTTATCTTCTTCCGAACCCCAATTGCCTTAATTATTGTGTAAATATTGAGATGAAAAAAGAAATATTGCTTGAAGCAAACGGGTCAGCATGTTTAAACCTCTTGCACCACTCGCTAAGGCTTGCATTTGTATGGCTGTTACACTTTTTTGGTTGTGTGAAGGGAAGCTTTGTTAGTTTCACATTAGTAATTACTCATACGATGTTCCATTAGATGCCTTCTAAATTGTGATATTGTCCTTTGTTTTGTTTCATGAATGATTGTTTTCTCTTGCCCTGACCTGCAAAACAATTATATTTAGCCTACTTTTTTTATAAGAAGCATCTATATCTTCAGTATCTTTTTTTTTTAGGAATCTATCTTCACTACCTTCACTAGCTCGATTAATATGAAAAGGATCAAAATAGAGGTAGGTAAAAAGAAAAAAGGAACGAAAGTTGAAATTCCTAATTAACAAAGAAAATACTTTTAAACAGTAAAGTAATTTCACAAGACATTATTTCCCCTTTTATTTTCCGGTGTAGATAAGACGGGATGAGGATGGGGAATCTTTACGAGCAAACAATGGAATGCTTAATCTAGTTTGGTGGAGGGAAGAAAATGGCATCGGCAGTCCTCTTTGAACGGAACAGTTGCTCAACTTCTGGATCTACATTGAAAGCAGCTTGCAAAACCGAAGGTGATAAAGCCTTCCACACGGAAGAACTTCCTGCCAAGTGGGTAAATATAGGACTGCCAAAAGTAAAAAAAAAAAAAAGGATTAGTAAAAGGATCATTGCATGTTGATGCTACCTAACATTCCTTTAACAATCAACTGTTACAACGTTCATGCAAATAATACAGAATAGTTGTTCACTAATTGAGTTTTCATTTTCCAACCAAATAAAATTCCTTGCAAGTATATTAGGATCAGCAATTTTCAATTTATGAATTATGATGGGTTCTATGTGTCGATTAGTAAAATTTAAAAGGTTCCTAACACGAAGATAGACAAAAAAAATTTGGTTAGGACAAATATTCAATCTATGTAAGCAATAAACAGAATATCAAACGGATGATTGCTTCTGCAATGAAATGTATAACAAGTTAACAACAAGTAACATATACTGACAATAAGGTAAAGAAGTAGTATAAGAAAGACTTACTTAGGGGTAGTGATGATAGAGAACCACTCCAGTCCATCAGGATCAGCAATCTTGGACACCACAAAAAACCTTGGCACAATGAACAAATTACCAGCTTTCACGGTTGTCTCCAAAACCCTACGGCCGTCAACACCAACAACCTGAACCCGGCCACTACCCCTGACAATATAAGTAACCTGCAAAGCAGAATCACAAGAGAATCCAGGCGAACACATGGCTCTTCCATCCAGCCTCACAAGATCAGCCCCTAGTCCAACCTCGCCAACCAAGGGAAGATTCTTGGTGTTCAACACCACAACCCTTCCACCACCCTTGATGTCAACATCCAATGGAGCCTCTTCACAGTTCAAGGCCATGCCATTTCGGTGCTCCGGTTTAGGGTCGGGAAGGCTGATGTTTCCTTCCAGCTGCACAATCCCTTTGGCTGGTTGTTTTCCAACAAGGGTCTTGACATGACTCTCTTCCAAGTCCCAAGCCCTGCCCACAAACTCGGTGGAAAAGCCAGTGAAGATTCCATTGGAACCAGTCAGAAAAAAGTCAGTGAATTCACCAGCCTTGTGAGCCTTGGAAGTGTCCCCAAGGAACAGAACAACCAACTCAGTTTCTTCCTTGTTATACCACCAGGTCACAACACCAAAGGGGAGTGCCAAGGCATCACCCTTCTTTATTGCAACAACCTTCTCTTCTGATTCAGGCAACACTATTCCAGCCACTCCACTACCTATGAGTGGAGAACACAAGTTCACAAATAATCAATACAACAACATAGATTCATAATCTAAAATACATAACCACTTAAAATAATGAGTTTATTATTACTTTTTGGATGAACACATGATATCCACAGTGTACGATACGATAACTAATCTTTTTAAATACTGATCCAAATATTGATACTGACATCTATCTAAAGAATTTCTCCCCAAACAAAAATCAACTCTCATTGCGGATTGGTAATTGCTTAATTTATATTATCAATCAGTTAAGAAACAGAGTTATCTGTTAATCATGCTACACCACATTGCGTATTGGTAATTGCTTAATTTATATTATCAATCAGTTAAAGTATATATATGCAAAAAGTTAACAATCTTAGCATAAGACAACTTATAATTAGATCAGAGTGTGAAAAACCTTTTCCATGCAAAGTGTTAAATAAAGGGGGAAATCTAGGATCCCAATATGAAAAAAAAATGATTCCCAGTCAATTAAGCAATTATATGATTCCATGAGACAAATTACCTTCATACATCGATGCATCTAGGAAATTTTATTCATAAAAAATTCAGAACACTAATATCGAAAACAAGAAATCCCCGTAGCGCAAAACGACAAAGACGAGTTCCGAAGAGTTGTAGAAAAAAAAAAAATCAAAAACACAAACGATCGTAGTTCAAAAGGAATAGAGAAATGAATGTACCTTGAAGAACATAAGCGACTTTGGAAGAGTCAGAGTAACGAGGAAGAGCAAAGGCGTTTTTGTTGAGAGCAAGCTTAGCGGCACCAATGTTGCCTTGGTGGAGCATGGGAAGGTCGGAGGGGGACCATGCGTAGTAGGAGCCACCATTGGCACCGTAAACTTTCTTGGGCAACTGAGGAGAAAGATCAATGTCCATGTTGTTCTTTTGGCTTGTATTCACTGCGTAGAAACACCGCGGGTGGGGTGGGTATTTATAAAGTTAAGTGTAACAGAAAAGGAGGAGTGGCAGTGGCACTTAAAGGTAACAGTCATCATCCACGGGACCACTACTAGTCCTTATCCCATTCTCATCTACAATCAATGCAGCTAGGTAGGTAATTCGAATCATTTTCTTTTCAACTAACTGTTAAATTCAGATTATGGATAATTATAAATTACAGAAATGATTCTAGTACTTTTCTTTGTATGGTAGAGGAAAAAACCAAACTAATGGGATTTCTCTCGAAATTTCAAAAACTATATTAAGCCATTTGTTTGAGGTTTTTCTTGAGATAAACTATTATTGAAATTAGGACTTACTTGTAGAAAATATAAGCATTATAAACTAAAGAAAGAAATATATTTTTAACTAAAAAAATTGAATTTCATAATAAATATTTTTTAACTCATAAATTATATTTTATATTTATGAGAATAAATATATGATTATTTTACATTATTGATAATTTCTATTAAAATATATTAAAATTCAATTTAGAAGTAAAGATGAAAATATAGATTAAAAGAGATAAGCAGTTAAAGAAATTAAAAATATACAAATATAGATAAAACGAGTGTGGTCTGAGAAACTCGAGAAATAAATTATTTAAACTAATCGTTAAATAAAATTAATTTTGAAATTAGAACTAAAATGTATATTTAAAATGAATAAAAATTAAATGCTCAATAGATTAAGATAACACGCATAACTCAATAAAAATAAAATCAACTCATAACAACATATATATAAAGAAGAGTTTAATTATTTTTTCATATTATTGGTATGGAATATCCATAAAAAAAATATGACTAATCATTTTTAGGGAGATTCTTTCTCCAAGCACCTTCTTTCCATCCAAATGGCTTTGAATATCTTTAGAGAAAAGACTAAGTGTTTATATTACATATCCGTCTTTGAGACAATTGAGAATTAGTGACTTGATAAGACAAAAAAGTCTAGATTATTCGAGCTTGATGATCTGCTTGGTTTGTAAGAGCAAAAGTGACAAATGAAAAATACACTTGTAACTTTTAAAAAGTTAGTAGAACTTGATAGTTTATCCATAACTTGGACTTAGTCTCAGGTACTTGAGATGAACTGATATAAATTTATGTATCTTATCATTCATATCTCTATCTTTAACTTTTAAATTTAATTTTGTTTTTTGAAAATATGTCTTATTTACAAAATCTATTTTCATTGTCTAGCTCAATCTATTGCTATTGCAAAAATTTGTTATTTGTCTCTCAAAGTTATTTTAGACGATAACTTTGTATTTGTGAAAAAGATTTAGAAAATTTATAAAATCACAATTCAACTTTACTTCTTATAATATTTACTTATACAACTTTGTCTAAGAAGATCGAATCCAGTATCACTCGGATCAACAACATTTTTTATAAAAAGATAGTTTATTAATATACTAAAATATATGAAAATTTAAAATGAATGTATTTTATATTTAAAAAGGTAAAATTTTAATTATAACAAATAAATGCATGAATTTAAACATTTGTAATTATAAAAATATTATTTATACTTTAATTGTCTTTAAACTAAAAAACAATAAAAAATTGTTGGTATTTATTTTTTCATATAATTCTTTTGCTTTTAAAAAAATAAATTTATAAATATAACAAATACATTAAAAATAGTTTATTAATGTATGCTGAAATTCAAATACTACTTAATAATGAAGTCATTGAAATCCATTATCCTCTCCCCATCCCCAATACATAAAAAAATATAAAATATGCACTAAAAATCTACTGTGTGTTCAGTGTCCTAGTAATTAATACTATTTTTAGTATTTTATTATATAATGAATGATAAATAAAATAATTAAAATAAAATTGTCTAAAGTGTTATTGATTTAGGCTGAAAAAATTGCCCCAAAAATCCATATTTTTATAATTACAAATGTTTAAATTCATGCATTTATTTGTTATAATTAAAATTTTACTTTTTAAAATGAAATATCATGTTGAAACATAAAATAAAAAATATTTTGTTTTCATTGTTTTTAATTTTCAAAACAGTTAAATTTAAACTAAAAATAATAATATTTTTATCATTAAATGTAAATAAAAAACCTCCCCAAATTAGGAACAATTTATTCATTTTCTTCTTAATTATTCATTTACTTTATAAATCATATTAGTTGTCATGACATTTAATAGATGATAAGTTTTTAATGCACACTCTATAATGTATTTTTTGTTCATTGCTAAGTATGGGGAAGAATGATACTACGTAATAAATTTTAACAGGTTTAATATTTTTTTTTTCTGAATGGAATAGTTTTAATACTTGTGTATTTGAATTTGTCATTGTTTTTAAAAATGAATATATCTATACAAAAAAATTATAAGAATATCTTGTTATTACTATTTTTTGTTTTAATTTTGAAAATACTTAAAAAAAAATATTCTTATAAATAAAGGTTTAAATATGTGCATTCATTTTTTATATTCATGAATTTTAATTTTTTTAAAGAGAAAATGGATTATCCATCAATAGTATAAAACCTATTCATATCATTATTTAATCATAATTGACATATGATAAATTTATTGATTTTTATAATAATTGTTTTAAAAATTTTAATAATAATAATTTATGATTGTATGATAATATAAAATTATTTTATACTGTCAAAACATGATTATTAAAGTCTCTTTTAGATACCAATATCATATGAAAAAAATAAAATCAAAAAAATATTTTTATTCGTTGAATGAAAATAAAATAAAATATTTCTTGAAGACTGTTTTGTAATCTAAATGTTGGTGTTTAATAGATAATTGACAAGTTTTCATTATTGTAACTAATATTATTTTTTTCAACAATTGTTTAATATTTTTTGAAATCATTTTGTAATTTATATTTTATTGTTCAACAAGTCGTTGAGAAAACTATCATATTTATTTTTAACATTAAATTGTTTAATGATAATGAATCTTAATGAGAAGACTTTAAAATTTTATATTTAATCTTTTATAGAAAATGTGTGATCCTAACTATTATATATTTGAAATATCACACTATTATAAAAATATTTATACTTTAATGATTATATTTTATTATTAATTATTTTCCTAAACACATTCCATTAATCTTATTCGGCGATGTCTATGCAATGCATATTGCCCTTAAGTGGGTTGGTTGTGCTACCTTCCTTAGCTTGGCGGGCTCACATAAAAATTGAACAAATTACAACTTAAGAGCTCCCTCCCCCAACACAATCCATTGTCATTCACCGGCATGCCTTCCCTTTTACACCCTCCCTATTCACATCAATCAACTTACTTTAGTTAGATCCCCATCAATCTATGTTCAATCAATCTATTGTGCAATCAAAGGGGTAAATATTAGGGAGATCCCTATCAATAGGCCACGAACAAATCACACAAGTGAACTCGACATTACACCTTAACTCAAAACCTTAAGGCTCAAGTTTATGGATTTTCTTCTCGCTCATATAGTGTTCAACCTTTCCATTCTTATCCGATGTGAGACTTTACCTCACACTTGTATTCCAATAATCTCTTTCTCGAGTGTAAATCTCTTCCACATGGTAGTCTTTCTCTTGAGTGAAATTCATTTTCACTCCACGAGTATCCAATGGTCGCTCTTAGAGCTTAACCATGGCTGTCCCAGCTCGCCTAACCATTGCCACTAACATGCTCTAGTACCTTACACCACCATAATGCCTATGGGACTCACTGTCTGACCTCTATGCATGGATGTCAAGAAAGGAAGCTCATTCCAAGGTTAGGACAAACAACCAATCTCAAAAAGGATTTATACATGGATTTTAAATCACTTGCCAATGAGAATCCCTTGATTTGAACTCAAGTTATACAATTGTTCATGATGGATGGATGAATGGTCAACAAAGTGACTTGAAAGTGTTCATTAAATAATGTAGTTAATTGAGTTTAATATAATTAAATCAATTTTCGTATGGAATTGCTTCCAAAGATGGTCTATAAGTGGCCAATAACATGATAACACTTGAAAAATACATGGAGTGACAGTGTGGCAATGAACCATTGCAATATTTGGAGCCAAAAAGAAGTAAAGATTCCATGATCAAGAACCAAAATTTTTGTGGTGGAAAAGAAAAAGAGAACTATGAAGCAAAGTCAATGAAAGAAAGTAAGAAACAAACACCAAAACATTTATAAAGAAAAAGAAGTTGATCCACCAATGGAAAGGGAGAAACAAAAGGAAAATAAAAGGGAGAATTTAGGTTATGAAGATCATTTTCAGGGTAACCAAGTGGAGGTGTAGATGTTTAAGGCCTCTTATGGATAACATTGTGATGGAGGTCTTTGTGGATAGTATAACACAATGGTGAAGTGGAGGAGGAAAGAGCTGGCAACAATCATGGGGATTTAGTTTTCAAAAGCCTAACCGATCCACAACCACTAGAACCACTGGATTGGATTAACCCACTGAGGCTAATGGGTCATCAACAATGAGATGACCTCTGGATCTTGCTATGTTGTCCAATCTTCCTCTACCAAAATTTTTAGACTCAACTCTTTGTAAAGTAGTTGATGGAGTGTTTGCAAATGAAGGGGGTAATGAATCTAATGATGGCTGCTAAAATCAGATGCATGAATAATGAGAAGAAAAGAGGGAAAATATTAGAATTGCACTAATGAGTTCATTTTTTGACTTAACGGGTCAAGCTTAGACCATTAGAGAGAAGCTTTGAGATTTTGCAAAAGGAGAACATCTTTTAGGCTTAATGGGGCAATCTTATACCGTATGTAGTATGTGGACCAACCCAACCTGGTATAAGCCTGCGGTCAAATGGGTCAATCCATGAAGCAACCTACATAACTAGACCCTTTGATCCCTAAGCTTTGGGAGTTGCTTTGGGCACCCAACAACTCGGGTGAAAGGGCGAAAATGTCCTTCACCCTTTACTATAAAAACAGATAGTGACTCGTCCATACGAGTCACTATTCACTGAATGCTTTCGCTTCTTCTTCCTCTTTTCAGCTTCCTCGTTCCTCTTCGGGTTGCCCGTTCTTCTTCTTCCTACAAGGATTGGTGCTCGATGAGTTCGTCCGTTGCTGCGTGGTACTCGGTGAGTTCGTTCAGTGCTTGGTGTGTTTGTCTGGTGGTCGGTGTGTTTGTGCAGTGATGCGTTGGTGTGTTCGTGTCGTGCTTCTTCTTCTTCTGCGTTGGTTCTCCTTCGAGGTAAGTTATTTTTTGAGTTTTTCAATTTGTTCACTACTTGTTTGAATGATGGCAGTGTTCTGAGTATCGTTGTTGTTACTTGTTGTTGCTTATTGTTGTTGTTCATGAAGTTTTTCTTCTTCTTCACTGCGCTTTCCTTGCATGCATGCGTGCTATCTGTGAAAAACCCATACATTTAAAAAAAAATTGATTTTTATTAGAATAAAAAGTAGGAAAAAATTTAAATGAAAAATATTTATATGTTAATTATTTTATAAATTGTTCAGTATTGATTTTATTAGTTTGTGATTAATTTGTTGATTATTGATTTATGAATCATTAATTTGTTTATTATTGATTTTATGAATGATTTATTTATTATTAAATTTATGTAAGAAATGTTTATGTTAGTTAGTAGTAAGATTAGATTACATTTTAGATTAGATTAGATTTTTAAAACAAACATTAGAAAGATGAAAATGTTAGTACAAAAAAAAAATTACTAAAACATAATTTTAACATATTTAAAAATGTTAGTTAGTTTTTAAGAAAGATAAAAACATATTTGAAATAATTTGGAAATTGTTAGGGGATGATTGGAAAAAAAAATACTTAAAAATGTTAGTTAGTGAAAATAAAGATTGAAAACCTATTTTAAAAATTTTAAATATTGTTAGTTAGTGGAAATAAAGATTGAATACTTAAAAATGTTAGTTAGTGAAAATGTTAGATATTGTTATTTTTATTAGAGAATGATTGAAAAGAAAATTTTAAATATTTAAAAATGATATTCACTGAAATAAAATATTGAAAACATAATTTTGAAAAGTTGAAATTTGTTACTTATTTTTAGAGAATGAGTTATTAGGTAAAAAAATAATTGAAAATATTTTTTAAAAAATTTGAAAATATTATTTCTTTGTAATAAGTGATTGAAAACAAAATATAAGATATTTTATAATGTTTTTTAGTCCAAAAAAAAGAGTGGAAGACAATTTAAAAATTATTTGAAATTGGTAATTATTTTAAAAATGAATTAAAAGAAAAATAAAAAATTGAAATATTAGTTAGTTTAAAAAAAAGATTGTAAGCATATTTTTAAAAATTGTCAAATTGGTAGTCTTTTTTAGAGAATGATTTTTGTTAAATATATTTCAGAATGTCAAACTCTACTTCATCATCATCACAGTTAACCACCCTTAAGGAGGAACTGGAGATGTTTCTTGCGACTCTGCCTAGTAAGAATCTCTACCTTTCATATTGATACATTTATTTACACATGTGACATGTATGTAGATAGTTAGCTTTTACAATTGTTAAGAATGGTTTTTTTGGAATATATGTCGAGTTAATAGATTAATAATTCTATCAATTGCTAAGAATGAATTGTCGTTTATCACAATTGCTAATTGAATGCCAATTTTGTTATATCATGCTTGAATGTTAATTATGTCAGAATTAACAAATGAAGAGCACGAACAATGGTGCGAAATGGCGAAGATCACGTTGAAGGTCGTGGTTCCACCAGATACTATTTTAAACACCGTTAGCGCCAAGGACCAGGTCATCTTCATTTTGATTTAATTAACATATAATTATTCTATTATTTTGTGTAACTAACTAACCTTATTTTGTTATATCAAATGTAGATTTACGGTGAAGTTAGTTTGTCATTTGTTGTCAGGTGGAAGGACGTACTTGACCGCTTACGACGTTTCATCAACGAGGATGGAAATTTTCATACCGTTGTCTACAATCAAGATTTGGACAAACTAGTCATTGTAGCAGGGTGGACAACACTAAGAGATTTTTATCACGTGACCGCATATCATCAAGTGTCGTTAACTCATTATGGTAAGAATGTATTCTTTCTCACTATATTCAAGAGCAGTAGCATGCCCAAATCATTCCCAAGATGACACTCATTATTCCATCAAGTGTCAAATTCTGTCTCTTTCAAGGTGTATCTCACTCCGCAGAAAGTTAGTTGCAGCAGTCTGGTAAGCAACTTTCTAATTTAGTTGTCAGCAATTCTTTATTTTTTAAGTTTTAAATTTCATAACATAAATTGTTGACATAACATTATTCTTAATATTAGGACGTTCCAAACACCATGTATTATTTTCTTAAAGATAAAGGCTGGACTCATTCGTATTTGGATGACGTTGCAGAATGTTGGCTTGTGTTCAATCACTGGAGAAAGACACTTAAAATTGGAGCTGGATGAAAACATTTATGTGAAACCTTATCCTTGACAACTGACATAAAAATAGTCTTTGAATTCATTAATCCGACCATTAACCATGTGTTATTTTGGCCATGTTTATGAACATTTTTATGACTTAGAACATTATTGTGACTTATGAACAATCTAGTTATATAATAGTTGTTTTATCATGTGTTAGATTATAAATTTTTTGCAATCATGTTCTTATATATAATAGTTATTTTATCATGTCTAATATTATTCCATTGTTTTTGAATTAATTTGGTTATGCTTTTGAAATAAATTATTTTTAATTAATCACTAAATTAAAATCTAAGCAATCTAATTTTAAAAAAGTTTATATATATTATAATTTTTTTAACAATCGAATTACTAAATACATTTTTTATACCACTATAAAATAATATCACAAAATCAGTATTTTTGTTTATACCACAATATCACAAAATTAATATTTTTATCATTGCTAAATTTTTGTTATTTATGATTTTTTTATTACAAAAAAATATTTTAAAATTGGTATTGACCAAAAAAATTGCCCATATCATAAAATATTTTTTTTACGTACCGTAGGTATGTAATTTTTTTTTTGCTTACCTCTCCTTTTTCGACGATGAAAACCGACCAAAATTCACTGTATACTCCTCACAAACACACCTACACCACCGGAGGCCAAATATATTTCCAAACCGTCCTTCACGGAAGTAACTTATACTACGTGACAGAAATTTTGTGAAAATAAAAAATGACACTGCAAAAATGAAAAATACAACCTACTATTTATAATAAAAAATACAACCTACTATTTATAATCAAAAATACCATAAAAACATTTTTGACATTTTGAAAAATTGCTGGGTGCCCAATATCCCTAACCTTATCTCCATAACTTGGGTTCAGAATTTATTCCTTGAATCATCAACTAGGACCATAGCCATCCACAAAAACTGTGTATTAAGGCATTGACTCAATAGTCAATATTTTTTATGCTTTTCTAGAGGTAATTATACATGGATATATAAGGAGAAGTCTAATTCTTTTATCTTGCAACGGTAAATAATTTTTTCATAGCCTATCTTTCTTTGATAGATGTGGAAGTTTTCTAGTCTTGGCGTTCTCTTATATATATATATATATATTATTTTTTATTTTTTTCCAGCTTTATCAGTTTTGTAAAGGAGGATGTCATGTCTCCTTTGCTTTGTTATTTCTTTTTAATAAAATTTCTTTATTTATAAAAACAAAAATATTGAGAAAATCATATGCTATGAATACTTGACATTGATTAAAGAATTAAAATTCTTATGTTTTTAAAAAATACAAGGGATACGTACAAGTTATCATAGACTTTAAAAATTCATAGGCGAGATGATATGTAAATTCCTAAATACTATATCTATATCATGAGATTTTTAATTGAAACTAGCGCCTCTACATGTTCAAAGGTTCATGTTATTTTTTTTTAAATGAACAAGAGATAGAAATCTTAAAAGTAAAAAAAAAAGCCACTTATGACATTTTTGTGCATTGGAGACACCAAAGATTCCAACGACTTCCTTTAATATAGGTATATAGTTAAATTTCGCGTGCAACATAAAATCATAAACTACAAGTGTTATGCTAATTAAGTATATATTAGCATAGGAGAATAGGAAAGAAATTGGGTACTTTATATATACATATAAGGGGAAGAAAGACATCCACTACCTCTCTAAATCTTTGAAATAATAAAAAAAATAAAAATTAAATACAAGTTAATAAGAAATAAAAAATTAATAATATAAAAACAATAAAAAATTAATAATATAAAAATAAAAAAAATTAATATAGATTAAAAGAAAATTTTAAAATTTTAAAAATAATTTAAGAGTAAAATTATCTAATAAAATATATATTAAATAAGGTAGTTTTTATTATTAATAGTTGTAGATTATTAATAGTTACATACATGAGTAGATATTCTAGAAGACTCGCTGATACTTTCCCATCGACTAAACCCTATTGGACTAACCCTTCATCCTCCTCAGTGGTGCTGCCACCCCTTTTCTGTTGGTGCCAAAAAACACTGGCAGATACATACAGGTCAATATTCAACCTTTGATAATTATCAATTTTGCTCTTGTCACTATTTTTTCACGATCGAATTTGTGAAACTTCCCATGATTAGAATTGTGACCTAGATTGTGGTTTTATTGAGGCTATCAAATTCGGAAACGCTGGTAAGAATTATGAATCTATTTCTTTTATTCTTTCTGTATCATCTTCTTTTGAAAGCAAAAGAAGAACATTTTGCATAATCTGCTTGGTTAGGAAACTCTTGAGCGACATCAATGTCTTCTACAGATTGGTTAAGGGATTTAAATGCCCGATGCTGTATTTCTAATTGATTTTGTTTATAAGATAATATTTAATTAATATATTCCATAAGGGGGAGATTGCAGGATGACCTAGCTGAATGTTATTGATGTCAAATTACAAGTTTTGTCTAGGAGATTGCAGGGTGACCTAGCTGAATGTTATTCATGTCAAATTACAAGTTTTGTCTAGTATACGAAAAGTCTAATTGATCTGGGTACTAAATAGTATCGCTTTAGCTATTTGCTCAAATTTGTAATAAAGTTACATAAATGGAGACATGTAAAAAGTTTCTTGAATAAATTCTAAATATCTTGAAAACATATTATTGATTGCTGTTTTTTTCCTTGAAGGTGTTGTAATGGTTTCACATAAATGTGTCTTTAAATCTCTTCACTACATGTATTTTTCACTTATATGAGATATTGTAAGAAAATGATTATTTTTTAAACCTATAACAGGTGATGTTTTAATGATTTTGAGTCTCTGTGGACTGTGGTTGTAGTTATAGATGTCAGTCCTAGATATAGGACCCCCCCATTGTTTTGCTGGAATCATGAACTGAAAACTGCATTTTGGCATGGAAGATATGCATCAATAACACACATGACAATAATGGATTAAGAGTTCTTGAGTTCTATAGATTTATTTGGATCACCACTTTAGAGGCTCCTTGCCTTGATAGGTTACTTGTAGTGTGTGTGATATAAAGGCTCCTTGCATTTTAGAGATTCCTTGCCTTGATATATTTCCAGAATGCCGTGTGTGCTATTGAGTTGCTTTGGTGCCAACATAGTTGGGATTGAAGCAACTATTTTGATTAAAAAAAAAGGTTACTTGTAAAAATGAAAGAGTGAATATCAAATAAGCAAGCATTTTCTTCTAGAGCAGTTAAAACTTTGAAGGTGAATTTGTGATGCTAAATTTGTTTTTTGGTGAATAGTGTTTCACTCTCTGTAACTTTGCATACTGAAGGTCAATCTCAAATTCAGAACTACATGTGTGTTTTGATGACTAACCAAGATGCAACAATAAAAAATAGTTAAAATTCTTGGGTTTCATCAACACATTTTTTCTTATGAAATACTAGCTTGTTCTAGGTGCAACAAATGTCTGCCATCAGCAGATGGCTCTTCCTGGTGTTGTTGACATGAACTGGCAACTTCTGTTCCAAAATGTAAAGTTAGCAATTATCTTAGGGTTACAAGTCATGCACATGCATACTAATTGCTTGAGCTATGCATGTGACTCTTGTTTCTATTGCATCTCAATAATGACATAATGTTTGTTTCTTCAGTCTTCTTACTAATTCTCTAGAATGAGGATTGCTAAGGAAGAATCATCAAGCAGTGCTGCACAGGCAAGTAATTATCAATTAAATATAACTTGGATCCATGAGACTCTCCTACCCCCATTATCCTTCTCAATGGCTGGAGTGTGAATGTTTTTATTATTTACTTGAACAGGCAATAAGCTTGATATCAGCATTGAAGGAATTGCAAGGAGTTACTGCTCTGGATCTTAATAAATTATTGAGGGACTCTGAAAATTTCACTATTCATTACCTTACTGAAAAAGGATCATTGCTGAAGGTTGTCTCATACTCAGCATCATAATGCTATTTGATATCTTGTTTTATCAGATTGTAATTTCTTGTCGTAATGTGTACAGATTGATATGGAAAAGCTTGCAGGATCCCTTCCGTTGCACCTTACTACACTGCTGATGTCAGGTGTTAGAGATGAAGCCCTGTTCAGATACTTATTACGTGGCATTCGATTATTGCATTCCTTGTGTGAATTAGCCTCCCGAAATTCTAAATTCGAGCAGGTTAATATTAATAATGTCCATTAACATTTATCATATTCTGCTCATCATGTAGCTTTTTGTGTTTTCCTTGTGTGGCAAAGAGACTCGTGCACTAAATAATGCTTTGCTGTCTAAAAATTAAGGGGTGAGGGAGGTAGCAATTTTTTTTTTCCTGGATGTAATATTTTTTATTATTCCGTTAATTTCCTAACAGTTCACATCAATATGGGGCCATATTTTGGCAAAGAAATATAAGCATTGTAGAGTTTTTCTGGAATTGTATTCACAATCCTATGCACTGTTTGTTCAGTGTGTGTGTATATTGCTGTTTTGAAAATGAGACTATGATTCTGATTTCTGTATTGGAATATAATTACAGATTTTGCTAGATGATGTGAAAATGATGGAACAGCTGACTGACTTGGTTTTCTACATGCTAATTGTTCTTGGTGGTTACAGACAGGTTTTTCATAGTTCGGTTCTTTACAGTTTGATCTTCTGTGTTGTGTACCTATAATGAGATTTACATTTATGTTGCAGGAATACCGTGCTTTTAGTTATATGCACCTTATGCATTCAACTCTCGTAGCATGCAATTTACATCTCTTAACAGCGTTTGTTTCAACACAATGGCAAGATATTGTTCATGTATTGCTTGCGCACCCCAAGGTACAACTTCACCTCCACAGCTCCACCCCATGTACGCTTGATTCAGAAACAGTATTCTGTTAGTGTCCATTTGGCAAATTTGATAAAAACAAGCTTTTTATATTGTCATGACTCTTTTAAATCCTTTTGCTTAAATTTCACTTGTCTATCTGAAATTTATATTTTTTTTCTAACTTGAAAAAAGGAATTTTTGTTGTCAAAAAATGATTATTATTGTAAAAAGGACAGACAGTACAACTTTAAGTAGGCATTTCTTTCAATCCTGTTGTTGCATCATTTAGAACTTCCTTCTGGTAAGCTAATTTCTTTTAACCTCCGCTTTGAACCAATTCTCCCCAAAAGATTAAGCTGTTGGGTGAAAGCATATGAGTGGTTTTATTACATCTGACAAATATGTCTCTTAGCAATATTATTTTACTTATTTTCTGATAATATTTGTTTGTGCTATGGCTAATCGTGAAATTATATGACAGGTTGACATATTTATGGATGCAGCTTTTGGATCAGTTCGCATGATTGTTAGTTTTCTTGAGAATGCACTGGTAGCATATCATGAAGATATTTCTGTGGAATCAAATCTTACAGCAGAACAAATGGTTTATTATCTTTGTCAGCAGTGTGAAGCTTCTCTGCAGTTTCTTCAGTCATTATGCCAACAAAAAATGTTTAAGGAGCGCCTGCTTAAGAATAAGGTTCCCAAACCAATCTTACATTCTTACTTCATAAATTTGGAGAGGGAACTGTGTCCCTAAATCTATATATGAAGAAATTCTTCTAATGTTTGATTGCAGATGAGGGCTGTATGGAATGAAAGCCTGGTTGCATCCTTTGTCCCTCTCAGTCATTATATAACTTATTAAAATTGGATAGCTCCATAAATAAATCACGTCAAATTCCTTCAAGTATAGATTATGTAAATATTCAAAAAAGGAAAACGTCACCACATGTTTACATCCTTTTACTTTCCTTCAAAGCCACCCTTTTCTCTCCCCTTTAATTGTGAAACAACCAAAAATGGAGCAGCGTCTCAATTTTGGGCATTTTGACTCTTGGTGCTTGGCTGGCACATGTTGAGGAGTCTCTATGTTAGATCTATATGGTGCTTAGCACATCGTTTTGTTTATTTTGTTGGTTGTTGGTTTTTCCTATTAATTTTTCTAAGGAGGATTTGTTAGCCTTTTTTTTTTTTCTGCGTGTGTCTCACTTCTTTCCTTCTATTTTTTTCCCATTTCACCTAACAAAGTATTGTTAGATCTTTTCTACTGTCTGAGCACTGAGCAGTTTTACCTTTCTCTAGCATCACAACTAAATTATTCTTAAAGTGGATATAAATGCTTAACCATGAGTTTTTATTGTTTGATGGTATAACCCCTTGACACCTCTGTTGATAATATTAGATGGGTTTCTAAAATGGAACAGTGGCCTACCTCCATATTTACTTTTTTTTATGGGCTTTTATTTGTGAATAGATTTTATATAATATTATTCATATTTTTTTTTTGTCAAATATCACTGTTACGCATGTGACTTCCTTCACCTATTTAATTAAACTGAATAGAAGCTTTCTAAGAAAGGTCAAAAATGAGGTTTATAGTTAAATATTTCTGTTTTAGAAATTACAATATAATGCTAGTGCTATACAAACAATAATGTTCTCATTTCTTTATGTAAGATTGATAAACAACCTTTTTCTTATGCCCATATGTTAAAAGTATACTTGATTATTCTCCATACAAGTTGAATACTTTTAGGTTTTGGAACTCAGATTGATCAGCAGCCCTGCTTTTATGCCCATATTATGCTTAAAAGTGTACTCTATTATTCTCCTTACAACTTGAATACTTTTAGGTTTTAAAACTCTTTCATAAAATGCTTTGAGTTCTATGTTCCAAACTCTTCCATGAATTGCTTTTTGTTATTCTGTTTTAAAGTCGGCTAATCTACCAACTCCAAGTTAATGTGTTGCACCATTAAAGGTAGATATCGTTAGAGGGAGAGTCAGAGTTTTAGGTGTTGGAAATTCCATCTGACAAACTGGATACTTTCAACGTAGTCAGTGGCGGAGATGCTTCAAGTTATTGCATTGATTTGGTTGATTGATGGGACTTTGTGCTCTATACATACATATAACTGCATTTACTATGTGATTGATGCTTCAAGTCATCGTGTTTTTCATTTACTTACAGGAATTATGTGAAAAGGGAAGCATTCTTTTTCTAGCTCAATCCATCTTGAAGTTACACATTCAGCCATCTTTTCCATCCAGGATCATGGCAGCTATTTCTAGGCTAAAGGCTAAAATTCTATCTATTGTAAGTTCAATGACAAAATTTGCTGTAAATCCCTGCATTTTACTTTAGTGCACACAGAAAAATCTCAATTTGATCCTGTGAAGTATCAAGTAATGCATGTCATCACATTAGTCCTCCAAATATTTTTGACACCAAATTAGTCTATCAAAGATTCTTTTTTGTTTCCATTTTAGTCATTTCAAGATTTTGATGCCAAATTAGTTTCTAAAGATTTAATTTGTCGCCAAATTAGTCCCTCAGATTCTTTTTTTTTCACCACTTTAGTCCTTAAGAAGGACAAATACGATGAGATTGTAGATTTTTGAGACTACTAATTTAGTGATAGGTTAAACCATTGAGGGATTAATATGGTGACAAAATATTTGGAGTACTAATATGGTGATGATTTAAATCTGAGGAATTAATTTGGTGACAAAAATTTAAAGGACTACCACACATCTAATTTTGGAGGATCAAATAGAAGATTTTTTCTTTTTAATCTGCTTTATAATTTATGCATATTATTAACAATACTATGATTGCTTTCTTTACTCAGCTGCTGAGTTTGTGTGAAGCAGAAAGCATTTCTTATCTTGATGAAGTAGCCAGCTCAGTACGAAGTTTAGATTTGGCTAAATCTGTTGCATTAGAGGTTAGTTTTCTGCTGTTGGATTGTAATGCAAATTGTTGAAGACAAAGGGCTGTTATTTTAGTGAGATTTTCCTGATGACTGATGAAAATTGTTGCCTGTAAATTACTGTCAAATTTTCCTGCCACTTCCATGATTTCATTATAAACTGGGATTACATTTCTGAGTACTAAGCATATGATATGGATTATTGAGTAAGTCAAGTTCTTCGGGAAATCTTTAAATTAACATTGTTCTGTGGTGGCCTGCAGTATGCATCAATTCCATTAAGCACATCAATGTCTTTATTACATGCTATGATGATGTAGGTTTTTGACTTGTTGAAGAAAGCCTTTGGAAGAGATCCTGGGCATCTCACTGCTGACAGAAGTTTCCCAATGGGGTTTGTACAGCTCAATGCAATGCGTCTAGCTGACATCTTCTCTGATGATTCAAACTTTCGATCTTACATGATACTTTGTTTTGTAAGTCTATCTTTTTATATTATAGAATTAATTTGTTTTAGTATCATTGACACTACACATCCAGTGTGCTGTAAAAATAGTGTTAGGTGGTGGTATAAGCATCATTCTGTTTTGTTTGTAAAACTACTCTAAATTTAATTCAAGACAAATGCTAAGATATTATGCACCTCTTGTTTTATCCTTCATTTGTAACCAATGCTTTATAATATTTTCCTTGATTTGTTAGATGTACATTCAGCAATCGGGAATTTGATTGTTTCCTTTGCATGTGATTCCAGACTAAAGTCCTGACAGCAATAATTTCGCTCTCCCATGGAGATTTTTTATCCTGTTGGTGTTCATCTAATCTCTCAGAGACGGAGGAGGATGCAAGTATTGAATATGATATATTTGCTGCAGTTGGATGGATTTTGGATAATACTTCACCGGATGTAAGAAATGCTACAAATTTGGAATTCAACCTAATCCCTAACAGCATGCCTAAGGCTTCTTATGCACATCATAGGACATCATTATTTGTCAAGTTCTTTGCAAATCTTCACTGTTTTGTTCCCAACATATGCGAAGGTTGGTTCTTTGTCAATATTCCCAAAATTTCTAGGCCAAATTTGATTGTTTTACAAGTATATGTATTTCCACATTTCAGTTATCCTTTTTTTTCCGTAATTTTAATCCCCAGAGCAGGAGAGGAACCTTTTTGTTCTCAAGGTCATGGAGTGCTTGCAAATGGATCTATCTAATTTGCTGCCTGGGTTTTCTTTTGCTTCTGATGCTCCTAAAGCTGCCATTGCTAGCAAGAACCTCCGTAATAATTATTCTCAAATAATTTTTTGTTGTGGAATTATGAGCAATATATGATTACTTTCTTATAAGTAACTTTCTTTTGTAGGATCGTTGTTAAGTCATGCAGAATCTCTGATTCCTAACTTCTTAAATGTGGAGGATGTGCAACTTTTAAGGTTATATCACCTTCTTTTAAGTTTCATTGTAGCATTAGACACTTTGACTTTAGCATGACTGATTTAAACTGTTGACTGTGGTTACTCATGTATCGGGCATAAGTGTGTGTGTGTGACGCATGAGCATTATGGCATTACTGGCAGCTCCTTATGCCACTTGATTAAAACTGAGAAGAGATTTGTAAAGCTAACTGAGGAATAGTGCCTTCTTAGTTTTATTTTAAATAAATATTTTCAAGGATTATGTTGGATTGAACTGTTTATTTTTGTTTTCTTTCCCAAAACCGAGAGCTTGTTGTCTACACAAGATGGAGTTAATAGACATTCTCTTCTGATTTTGGGGCATGTACCATTTTTATACATATTATGTATTAGCTTTAATCCAGTTTAGGTTACTTCAATCTACTCTTTTTAAATTTACATAATAAAAAATATTTTAAAATTTTAAATAATTACATTTCCATCTTCTCAATTTATTTAGAGATAAGAGAAACAAGGATTAATAGAATAACTATCATGCTGATGATAACTCTCAATCTTCAAGAAGCAAACCAGAATTTTAATGAATTCAGTTTTATACTATTCACAATAAATGTTTTTGAAAATTGAGTTTTATTGTAATTTTTTTGTCTTTTTCTGTTGACTTTGTTCTCTCTCATCTTCCTTTACCCCCTTCCCAGCCTCACTTCAACTCCCTGGTTAAGCATACAAGGCATTGATTTTTCTGTAAATCTTTTAGCTCCTAAGGTCCAGCATTATACTATCGTAAAGGTCATGTTTAAGTTTATAAAGTAACTTTGATTTGTGAATTGCTTGCAGAGTGTTTTTTGGCGAATTACAATCACTATTTACATCTACTGGATTTGGGGAAAATCAAGTCCAAGTAAATCTTTGACCTATAGTTTGAACTGTTAATATTTTTCCCCCCTGATTATTTCTTTTTCTCTTTTACTCAATATCATTTTATATTTTGTGCATAAATGTGCCCATATCATTCTGCTGGGTAAAACTCAGGATAGCAAATTTGATGAGTCATTATCTTGGGATAAGCTTTCTAAATTCAACATGAATGAACATTATCAGGTATTTGCAAGCCTTTCTTTTCTACCAACACATTCAATGATTACATTGTGTTTTTACACTTTTGTTCACAAATGTAATTAAAGTTATACCTACTTTAGATCTAGAAAATGCCTTAAACTGTTAAATAAAAAATAAACGTATAAAACAATTCTCAAATTGGATTATTTGGTTACCATGTAGCTTGTCAACACAGTAACTTGAGAAAAGTTTGATTTCCTGTAGGAGGCACAGAGTGCAGGGGGATGCCCGCCATCTTTAACTGGAAAAGAACATGCCAGTCTTAATAAGAAGGGTGGTAACTTCAAGGAAGGAATGTCTGAGAATTCTGCATTTCCAGACATGGACCAACATAATACCAGAGCTGAAGAAACAAATCAAGGCAAGGGCCTAAATAAGCAAAATCAGGTAGATGATAAAGGCATACCTGGTAAAACTGCATCCGGAGGAGCTAGAGAAATGGACAAGGATGCTCAGAATGTTGAAACAAGTGGTTCAGATAGTAGTTCTGCAAAAGGAAAGAATGTTGTTGATAATATGGATAATGGAGAGCTTTCAAAATCAAATGAGCGTCTTAAAAGAACTGCAGTTGAGGAAAATCCAGAGGATGAAAAGATTGAACTTTCACAAAGGAGAAAACGAAAACGAACAATAATGAATGATAAACAGGTGATGCTGATTGAGAGGGCACTCAAAGATGAGCCTGATATGCAGCGAAATGCAGCTTCACTTCAATCATGGGCTGATAAATTAAGTGGGCATGTATGTTAAATGCAAATAAACTTTTTGAGTAATATTTAATTGACATATTTTCCTGATACTTTCTTGCGTAATGTTTTCCAGGGTTCCGAGGTTACATCTTCACAGCTTAAAAATTGGTATGCCTCTATATGTAGCTTATCATCATATAGTTTGTCAAGTTGTTGCTTGTTTCTCTTGTTATACATATCAGATGACATAGTCGAACATCTAGTATGAAGTCATATATCATGGTGTCTTTACCAAATTATATTGAATCTCGTTTATAATCTTATCCAAAGCTGTAAACTAATACAAGGTACGGATCTTATTTCTAGTGTATCTTGTTATTTGATTTTAACAATGTTTTGTGTCCAGAAATGAAAGGGGGGGGGGGGGGGGGGGGGGGGCAGAGCATTCAATTTACTCGTCTCTTAAATATTATTGTGCAATTTGTAGATATTGACACATTACTTGGTTGTGAAACCTTAAATATATTAAGCAATTGACTGCATACATACATCATAGCTAGGTCAATTTATTTTTATCTGGTTTGATTTGTAGTCGAGTTTCATGTTTGTTGTTGTATTAGGTTGAACAATCGAAAAGCTAGGCTAGCTCGCACAGCTAGGGATGTTAAAGCAGCAGCAGGTGATGACAATCCTGTCCCAGAGAAGCAGAGAGGGCCAGTACCTGGGTCCTATGACTCACCTGGCAGTCCAGGTGATGTATCACATGTTGCGAGAATAGCTTCAGGTGATAATAAATCCGAGCTGGCTCGGTTTGTTGATATTGGTTCTCCAGAATTTGGTCATTGCAATGCAGGTCAAAATGTTGTGCTTGTTGGTGTACGAGGAGACGAAATTGGCAGAGGAAAAGTGTTTCAGGTGCACGGTAAGTGGTATGGTAAGAGCTTGGAGGAATTATCTGCCCATGTTGTGGATATTAGTGAGCTCAAAGCTGATAAAGGCATGCGGCTACCCTATCCATCAGAAGCCACTGGCAACACATTTGCAGAGGCTGAAACTAAGTTAGGAGTCATGAGGGTGTTATGGGGTTCAAACAGAGTTTTTGCATTGCGACCTGAATGAGTTTAATCATGCTTCATTAGCTGCAATCTGTTGTCAATCTTCCATGTGGTTCCTTGAATGCGCATGTTCTTTATTTCCATAAACATTAGCTGAAGGGATAGCAGATTGGTTGGCTGAGAAGAACAATACCGAATAGAAAGAGTCCAGTTTGTTAGCCAAGGATGGGTAGAAACTAGAAGAGGACACTTATGTTGAAAACAAGGTTGATTCAGCAATGGAAGATGGTTTAGTTTAGGATATAACCCAAGAGCCATAATCGGCAGCAAAAATGTTGGTAGGGTCTTGTACAATATGTGGAACTGTGGTAACGAGTGATAAGATCTGAATTTAACTTACAGGGAACAAGTGAACGTAAATTCTGTTTAGATTAAAATTTGCGAATCTTGCTCATTTCATGTCAACAGTTATAATATCATAAGAAAATTAAAAGATTAGATTATTTTGTTTGGAGTCGTGAAAATGAAATCATAACAAATTGTGTAAAATTGATTTTCGTGAAAAATATTTGTCTGGATATGTTAATTTGCTTTTTGGCCAAATTATTTTAGATTATGTAAAAAGTTGATTTTATGTATGAAATTATCAAAGAGATGTATCATGTACTAATTAGAAAAAGTGTTCGATGTTCATGATATAAAATAATCAAACATTTGTTTAATTGAAAAATAAATCATGTATACTTCAACCTCAAAACGTTTCCATTTGGAGAAAAAAGAGAGCTTAATTCCAGTAATTTTTATTTTCAAAATGAAGAAAATCAACCATCCTCGTGAATGTGATTGAAGATGTTTATTTGGTCGGAGAGAATAATTAGTCACAAGCAATTGTCCACTCAGTGCACCCCCGTGCTTTGCTGCTCCTCAATCATCTTATCTTACTTAGCACCGCATTTAAAAATGAAGCTTTAAGTTGTAAATTCTTGCAATGGGATTAATCTATGATCAAGAAATATCTTGTAGCCCGAAGATAATTGTTGGGGGAAATAAATGAAGCATCTGAATGTATGAATCTGACAGATTGACAGAAATTGTGCCATTTAAATTAATGGAGACCACCTTCAAATACAAATTACTTTTTGATGCGTCTGTTAAATATAACTTCTGATTATATCAACGCAAGGCAATGAAGTAGCGGATTGTATTTGACTATTTGGGTCTAGGAGTTCCATTACACCCTGCAATCTTTTGTGATGCGCCAGTTCAAACCGAAACATATAGAGATTCTCTAGAACTAATAACATATTATCAAAATACTTTTTTTTTTTTATTTATAAATCATCAAAAACAATTTCATTGAACTAGTACCAGTGGTACCTATAAAGTCTCAATACAATAAAAACTAGTTGGAGCAACAGGGTTAATACGTATTACAATCAGTATAATCTAATACCAATTAACCACAAGGCTGCCAACCGAACCACCAAAAGAATGGAACAGAGCACCTTCCCATCTCTACAACAAAACAGCTACCAAACAAAATCTGCATCCCATCCCACACAACCAATCTGCTAGCATCTAATCTATGTGTATGCTAACTATCCTGCAGAAGCTTTCCACTCTGCTCTGCCAACCAAGCAAATACGTATACCCAAATCCATAAGAAAGGTGCTCGATCACCTTCCTGCACAGTGCTCCTAGTATGAACCCGCGAGACATGCAGAAATATTACTACTCCATTGTACATGAGTACGTGAACTTTCCTGTCAACGACTGTAACCAAGACCAAACCAAAAATTTAATTTCCTGCATATTAAATATCACAGTTTATGAAATCCATCTGTAGCTTTCTAGCCACACCTTTTGAACCAACTCACAGTTTATGAATAAATGATATGCTGGTTGGAAATGTTGGCTACATAGAGGACATACCAAATCCGATTCCACTTTGCTGGGAATTTTAAGCTTCCAAATCTCCGCCTAAGTGTTGGTAAGATGCTTGACCTCAACCTCCTGTGAATGGAGATCATACGCAGACTTGGTGGAATAATTCCACGAAGGGCTATCCAACCAAATCCAAGCATCAAGATCATCCTTAAGTACCTACACTAGATCCAGTTGTAAAAGCATCTCCCTCTCCCACTCAAATGGCTCTCTTCTGCACCTAAGTTCCCAACACCACCTTTCATCTCTCCAACACCCCAACTTCCCCACTGCCTCTAGCTTTTGTTCCGAAATAAGGTAAAATCTTGGAAATAAATTAGCTAAACAATTTCCATCCACCCATATGATCAAAATAATAACCCTCTACTATTTTATTTAAAAAAAAATTAAAAAACATGTTTATTTTGTTAATTTTAACTAATCAATTTTTTTTCCTGAGTTAAATAACATTTTCCTGCCATAAAAACCACTTAGTGCATACAGCATGAACTTGGGAATCTCGGTTCCCTGATGTTAGTACAATCTATGCCTGTTATAATTTTGCACAGTATGCTTATAGATTATACCATCATAAAATTTTCAATTACGGTATTAAGTAAATAATGGATCCTGGAAATTACCACAAACAAATCTCTCTCCTTTACACATGACTGAAAAACGGAACAAAGTAACAACTAAATATCTGTTTGTACATATGTCCATCTATAAATATCAATTGGTTCTAGTCAGTCTATAATTGATCTCCCCTACCGAATGCGGGGCTAAAATCCTTTAAGTTCTTTATTGTTATGATCGTGATACCAAAATCCAAGAATCTAGCTGCGCTTGATGCTGTTTGGATTTTAAGTCAAACCAACTCTGTATAATGGAACTGTCCTTGATCCTCCACTGCAGATATTAGCAGGCGTCAGTTCAGAATAATTTACCTCCATCTCAGTAACTCGGAAACAAAGGATGCCAAGCCTAATGCAAGCCTGTGGTCAGTACTGTAATTTTGAATACACAGCCCCCACCATTATTGTTATTACATAATCCATAGATAAATAATATATCTGTAAAAAATACTTCTAAGATTCCATTTTTATAGACGTCTCAATGGTCATTCCTGCATAATGTAGATCTCAATCTTTATTGAACATTTCATATCTGGTTGCAGTGGGGAATCTAACAATTTCGCTTGAAAGCAACACCATTTAAATGATAGGGAAAGGAGGAAAAAGAATCTGACCAATGCAAATACTGTCAAAGGCATATTCTGTCAGAATCATGGATCAAAGACAGCAATTCACTCAATGCTTGGCATGTCTGTTGAAGTGGAGTGCTACCAATAGTCTTTACACGAGCAGCTTCCATCCTCAAAACAATGAAACCTATTTGAATCTCTCACTATTATTTTTCTTTGAACAATCTTTGATATATATTTGATGGTGGTGTGACAGTCTACACAAGTTCTTAAATTTTTAAAAACCTTGATTGGAGTTCCTGTGGGAGTTGAAATTATTCCAAAGGCAACAGCAAGCTTCTCACCGTGGTAAAAAAGATTTTGCTCTTTCTGCTCCTCCTCCACATCATGTAGCACAAAGTTTGTGCCAGGAACATAGCCTTCTTCCTTAATTTTCTTTGAGAGTTCTCCTAGGAATTCATGCATATCACTTGTTTTTGGGTGGGATGTATCTCCTACTAAGAACACATGCACTTGTCTTTTAATTTCAATCCAGCTCTTACCTGGCTTCTTCACTATCCCCCTATTGTCCATATCCTTTCTAACTTTGGCTACCTTGGTCCATAGACCAGCATTAGCATAGATATTACAGAGTGATATAGGTAGCTGGATTCTCTGGCTCTATCTCATATAATGCTTTTGGTGCTCTTTTAGCCAGTTCAAGGTTCCATGTATTCTACATCCTCCAAGTAAGGATGCCCAAAGGAATTTATCAGGCTTTATGTGCATGTTATCAATGATATTCTCTGCCTCTTTGAACCGGCCAAATCGTTCCAATAAATCAATAACACATGCATAATGATCTGCAGTATGCATCAATCCATGCTTCTCCCTTATTGAATGGAAATATTCTAACCCTTTATTTGATCAGGCTTGGTACCTGATTGGAGTAGTAATTTGAAGAAATGAAGTGCTTCCTCTGGTTGACCATTCTGAGCATACCCAACAATTAGAGAAGTCCATGATACCAAATCTGGCTGATGCATCTCGTTGAACACCTTTCTTGCAACTCTAGTGTTCCCACACTTTGAGTACATATGAACA
This sequence comes from Glycine max, assembly GCF_000004515.6. NCBI lineage: Eukaryota > Viridiplantae > Streptophyta > Magnoliopsida > Fabales > Fabaceae > Glycine > Glycine max. Next base: position 3,265,389 of record NC_038251.2, on the reverse strand, counting down.
AGGGCACTTATAGCAAATGAAAACGGACCATACCCTGTGCGCATCATGTACCGATGAACCTCCTTTCCCAGGTGTTCAGCAGCATGGTCGGCACATGCATTTAGAACTCCGGAAAATGTATACTCATTTGGTCTAACGCCTGACTGCATCAAGTCTCTGAATAACAAAAAACCCCTCTTCTCTTCTTCCATCTTCAAAGCATGTCAAAAATACCCCCAGCCTCATCTAAACTCCCACACTTGCCATACAAATCCAACAAAGCACTCCAAACGACTTCTTCCAAGTTCAACTCAGTTCTTATTAAGTAGCCATGAACTTCCTTCCCAAGACGTAAGCAAGGAATGGCAGCAGAAGCAGCCAAGGCACTGGACAAGGTAAACTTATTTGAATTCGACCTCTCATGCCTCTGCATCACTCTAAACAACTCCAGAGCTCCCCGAGGCTGATTATGGCTGACATAGCCAGATATTGCAGCGTTCCAAGAGAAGTTATCTCTCTGGGGCATTTCATCAAACAGTTTCCGAGCTTGTTCAAGGCGACCTAGTTTGGCATAGCCAGCGATCATGGTATTCCAAGAACACAAATCCCTGTGACCCATTTCATCAAACAGCATCTGGGCATCCACGAGGCTCCCGCATTTGGAATACATATCGAGCAAACGGTTAGAAATGAAAATCCTCGGAACAAAGCTAGAAGCTTTGGTGTGGGTATGGACCCTCCTACCCAGTTCAAGAGCTCGTTGGCGAACGCAAGCGGCAATGAGGGTGGAGTACACGCGCGAAGAGGGTCGATGATCGGAGCGATGGAGCAACTCAACCGCTTCCTTGACGCGCTTTTGCTGACATAAAACATTAATGGCTTCTTCTAAATTGTTACCCTCACTTACAGGGCCTTTGGGTTCAGATGATTCCGTTTATCATTGCGAAATTGAAAGTGACGAGAATGAGAGGAAGAGGAAAAGGAAAAGCTTCTCCGCAATGAAGATAAGTACTCAATGCATTGAAGCTCCCTAGCCTTTGTTATCGGCTTCATAGTTCACATGAAAAACAATTACTACATTCGAACCACCATCGTAAAGTGCTCCAGATGCGGTGGAAGCATATCGTGGTTGGGGACTTGGAGTTGAGACTAGTTATTTTGGTTTGGATTTTTAAAAAAACCAAGCCATGCTCATATGTAAGACTTCGTAATCAATCTTAAGTTTTAAAATAGACCCCAAAATTATTCTTTGGTTTTTGTTTATCGTTAATTTATGGTTTAAAACAGAATTATTGGACTTGAGCCTAGAATTAAAAGAAATATTACTGAGATGATCATATTTACCCCAACACTGACACAGGGCAGGATGCCCAAAAGAGAATGTGAAAAAAAAAACAAATAAATACACAGGTGACATTTAGCCATTTTAACATAGGGAAAATTCTCATTCCCCGGAATAAGATTCTATAGAATCTTTATAATGTTTGATTGTTATTCAAACATTTTTAGAAATAATATGTTTAGATCAATTCTAAGAAACCTCATTTGTAAAGGTTGAATGGGCGTATGTGGCTTTTCTTCACCAACACACAAAAAGAAAATGTATGAAGATGGAAGTGTTTTATTGAATGCTAGCCAGAGTTTCTCTAAACTCTCTTCCATATACTTTTTGCTTGATTAGTTGAAATTTATTGAAAATCATTAATTTTATATGGACCACACTCTTCACACAATGTTTCTTGGTTATTCTCCCTGTTAAAAGCTTGTAAAATGTTCAGTAATGTGTAGAGTCTTTCTAACAATGAATAAACTGTTTTTTTTTACCAGATAGAGAGATTGGATGAAGTGTTTAATGCTTGCAGACATCATAGATATACAAAAGTTTTTTGATCATCCTGATCCCTCTTCAGTCGTTTGGGCTCAACAATTTTCTTACTTTTCTCCAATTTCTCTATCCTTCTTCCCTCAGTATAAGCTTGAATAGTTTTACTTCTCTGATCACCAGGTAATAAAGCCAATATGGAAAATTTCTTGGGAATCACTATTTCCAAGTTAGTTAATTAGCATTTTCCTTCCATAAAAACAACTTAGTGCATGCAGAATGAACTTGGGAATCAAGGTTCCCTAATGTTAGTACAATCTATGCCTGTTATAATTTTGCACAGTATGCTTATAGATAATAACACCATAAAATTGCCAATTACACTAAGTAAATAACGGATCCTGGAAATTACCACAAACAAATTTCTCTCCACTACACATTTCTGAAAAACAGAACAAAGTAACAACTTTTGCTTGAGCAAATGCATTGTACATATATCAATCTATAAGCATCTTTTGGCCCTAGTCAGTCTATAATTGATCTCCCCTACCAAAAAATACGGGGTTAAAATCCTTTTAAGTTCTCTATTGTTATGACTGTGATTCCAAAATCTGCACATCTAGCAGCAGCTGATGCTGACTGGATTTTAAGTCAAACCAACTCTGTATAATGAAACTATCCATGATCTTAAATATTGAATGCCCAACTCTGAAGTTAAAGCTGAAGCCACATCACCACTGCAGACATTAGCAGGTGTCAGTTCAGGAAAATTTACCTCCATCTCTGTCACGGATTGTCCTTCAAATTATTTGGATCCCCCTTTTGAACAAGTGTTATGGAGGAGGTTGTCTTTTGAGGCATTTTCCTCGAGAAGCTTTTTCCATAAAGGGAGCCAAAGACAATGACCTGATAGTGTACTGCTATTACAATGCTTATCATAAAATTCATTGAGAAGATCATTGGATCACACATCTAATGTGTGTGTAAGCTTTGATCCATCTACGCATGGTTCAAAATAGGTGCATGTAGGGATAAAGAAAAGTGTGATCTTAGAGTGCAAGTGCAATATGACTCAATTCATTATAATGTTTAGTAAAGGTAAAAAGTGAGTCTTACAGCTCCAATCCACTGTTCCCAGCTAAGAGGATGGGCAAACCACACACATGACAGCATAATGCTCACCAACTGCAACAATTAGAATAAAAAAAACATTGAAAAAAAAACAATTGTCTGGAAAATGAAAAATAGATTTATCTACGCAACTTACCTGTCTTGTCGTCATTATGGTTGCAAATGTCAAAGCACCGAAGGTGCGAATTGTGTATGAAATAAAAAATTGACTAACTGTGGCAACCTGTGAAATCCAATAGTTCAAATATTTCTTCAGTGAAATAGAAGATGAAGAAAATGGGAAATATTTTTGGTTTTGCTTTTATAGCCAAAGGAAAAAATAATTGTAAAAGCATTATAGACCCAGGGATTGGTATCTATTTAAAAAATATCTCAAGACAAATAAAAAGGGAGAATGCTTTATAAAATTCAAAACAGATGGGTGAAGTTTACTTACAGTAGAAAGCAATGCTATGTCAAAGAAACAATCATGATGGTTATAAACAAATTCTACAGCTGGTATTAAATGTCCTTGTAAGATAAGACCTAAATAAAAATATCAAATGTCAAAAGAACGGATTTCTAACTATGAAGCGAGAAAAGAAACAAAGATGAAGTAAAAATAATCATAAAATGGAAAAATATAAGAGAACAACATTTCAGAAAAACAAAAAAACTACTTTCCAAACAAGTCTAGAGAAAGGTCAGATTAACTCAGAAAATTGGATGTGAAGATAGTTTATACTTGCTTTGAAATTGGTAGTCATGGTGAACTGCTAGCTAGTATAGAAATGAGAAAGGAAGGCCAAACAGCAAAAAAACCAATCGAAAGTTTGCCATATTAAATGCTTGAGGGCAAAACATTATTGAATTGAATAAGTTCATCCTTGATCAGTTACAAGTTATATGTTTTCCAAACACCATCAAGACTTCTAGAAATTTTTATCTATCATAAAGCTTTGTCCTCAACAACCCCAACAAATCTTCATATTAAATTACCAGGCAAGAATGTATGACAGTGTAAGCCATAAGGTTCAACAAAAAAATTTCAAACCAACCTGTCAGGCTAAGAATACAAGAGCACAATGTTGTGTAAAATATCTGATTATGTATCTCCATGTCATAGCCTCTAAACAACTTATCTTGGAATGTGCTTGTAAAGCCATCAAACCTAATACATGAAAAATTCGAATCTGATTCAATGACTGACTAGCATGTGAAACATTTTTGTAGATATATTCTTAAAGTAAGTTGGTATAAGCATGCATTCAAGAGTCTGAAAGTAAAAAAGTACAAACTAATTCAAAATGAGATTTTAGCTATATAATGGGCTTCAAATCACCAGTACAGCTCAAACCAACCAAAAATGTTCATAATGATTATGTAGTTGCCCATAATAACTCTGAACATTGAAAGCCAGGTAAAATAAAAATTATATGCAGGAAATTATTCAAAGTGATAGGTGAGCAAGATAATTTAATTAATTTTTTCCCAACATTGAGAACAGTTGGACAACTAAAATACCTTCCATGTCACAACCAGTGGATGTAGCATTACTTTTTGGACCCTTCCCCTTTAACATATAAAATCACACACTTAAAGATATATTAAGTTCTGTGGCATACCCAAGATAGCCAACCATTAGGAGAACTCCCCAAACTGTATTTTCCCTTCCTCTACTGTAAGGACTCATGTCTGCTCCTGCCTACAATTAAAAAAACACAAGCATGAGTTTAGCTTATTGCAGAATCATGCCAGCAATCAAGAGTAAGAAAGTGATATTTGTTAAATTATGCTTTCCAAATGGAACATGAGCAAAAAAAAGACACATTTGTCAACAAAAACTATCTCTCAGTTGTTATAATTACATGCATAGAATCTGGTAAGGCTTGCGAGTCAACAACACAATATCAACCCCTCAGTTTATAACCCAATTGTTCAAAAGTGCGTATTCTATCAGAACTGACTCTCTCCCTATGGATCAATGCAATCAATTGGGTGAGTAGTGTGCATGAGTTGTTGTACACCCCTTGGTACCTAAGTTCAATTCCTACGAATAAAAATAAGAGTCATGCTTTATTTGCATTGGTTATTTAAGTAGATAACAATGTCAAATTTTTTATTAGTTTAGAACTTCCAAGTCTTTGGACAAAATAGTGCATAAAGCTTCTTAGGAGTGTTTCTATAATGATTCTGGACAATTCAAAAGCCATGTTATTTCTTTGGGTTTTGTCTAATGTTGTGTTTGGTTGAGATGATGGAAATAGAAGAGAGATATTTGAATTAAAGGATAATAATATCCTCACTCACAGAACATTCTTATCATGTCTTCAACAAAAGTCCTCTTTATTACCAAAAGAAATAACAGTGCCGCCCACATGCAACATCAAATCACTGAAGAACGCTAATATGGTAGCATATGGGTATTCATTGCCATTTCTTCAATAAAAAATGATTGCATAAACCATAAAGACCAATGATGAATTTGATAATAAAGCAGTAGGAAAAAAATTGGTTCAAAAACCCAGTAATTACCGGATATAGGATAAATACTGAGCAACCAAGGGTAATTAAAAAAGCCAACAAATAGTCAGGTCCCTGGTATCTCTTCTGCATAATGAGGGCACCCCAGACCTGCATGACACACAAAAGGATAAAGACAGTGGGAAAGAGAGAGAATTGAGTTTAAGTATTTGACCAATTTGAACCAAATGTTTAAAGATAATGGAATGATTGCAAAATTGTGAGGTCAAACAATAAGATTCAACTACCAACTTTGTTAAGATTACATATTATTCTGTTATTTATGATTAGATAGTAATTAGTGATTTAGTCCTTATTACTCATCATTAGATTGATCCTATTTAATCAATATTGATCCTATTTGTTCATTATAAATAAAGGCTTAGTATGGTCATCCTTGACACACATTACACAATAAAGCACTATTATAAAGGGGAGATTGTTGGAGTACAAGTGTGAGGAAAAAACCAATATTAAATAAGAATGGGAAGAATAAACACCATATAAGTGAGGATACTACCTATAAACGTAAGCCTTAAGTTTTTGGGTTAAAGTTTGGTGTTAAGTTCACTCATATGGTTTGCTCATGGCCCACTGGTAAAAATCTCCTCAGTGTTTACCCCTCGAATTTCCCAACAATTGGTATCAGAGCTGATGATTTGATTTGGTGACCGGCTCAGACGAGTAAATGACAGTGATGGATCCATGGACATGGAGATCTCTTGTATCGAAAGTCTTTCTGACGGTTGAGGCCAAACAGTGGGTCCACAAGTGTTGCGACGGTGCAAGGTACTAGAGTATGTTTGCAAGATTGACTAGATGAACTGGGATAGCCATGGCTAAGCTCTAAGGGCCACCATTGGATTCTCATAGATTGAAAATGACTTCTGCTTGAGGGAGAGACTATCATGTGGAAGAGACTTACACTTGAGGTAAAGATTATTGGACTACAAGTGTTAGATGAAATCACACATCAGGAAGGAATGAGAAGGTTGAACACCATATAAGTGAGGTTAAGACTCATAAACTTGAGCCATAAGATTTTGGGTTAAAGTGTAGTATCAAGTTCACTCATATGATTTGCTTATAACCCATTAGTGAAAATCTTCATTTACCCCCTTGGATTTCCTATGAGCTAACTTTTGGGGTTAAGTTAGGTCAAACCCATATTCTAAGATGGTATAGAGCCTATCCTAGATCCATTAACGAACCACCCACCATATTATTCATACACTAAGCCCAAAAGTGCTTGAGCGTGTTGGAAAAAATACAAGTCTCACATCGGCTAGAGATAGTGCCAAGATATAATATATAAGTTGGGAGCAACCTTCATTCTGTGAGTTGACTTTTGGGGTTAAGTTAGGCCAAACCCACATTCTAAAAAAATTTACAAATACCAGCGATGTAATATAATTAATATATAAATTAGCCACTCATCACCATAAATGCAACTTAGATTATTAGGTATAGTATTAAAGTTTGACCTACCATAACTGGTATCGTTTTTGCACATTTGGCAAGGGTTTGAACAGGAAAACTAACATATTTGAGGGCCTGTAAAAAGAAATATGATTATTCCAGAAAACATGGTTGCTAACTTGTAACCATTAACATTAGCAACTTTTTATGAGCTTACAGGCAAACAGAAAATATGACACTTACCTCATACTGGCAAGTTGTAGTTAGTATGTTTGATACCGAGATAAGGCAATACTTATAAATGGGAGCTACTGGGTCCATTGCTTTTTTACTTGCCTGTAAGAAACATTGAAAATTATGAAGAAAAATGTAGTCACAGGAAAGGTACACCTTAATTGAAACACTGCAAAATGTATCAAACCTACGCAAGCATGTGACAGTATTTTTGCATACACTTACCAGCAAAGAACAAGCAGAAACAGCAGATGTTGTGATGCGGTTGCAGAAAACAAGAAACAGTGAATGCTTGAAATACTCCTTTTCTGCTCCATACGGCACTCTCATGATCTTTTCCTGTTGCAAGAAAGAAATTTCTAATGTAAATTCCTGGATAAATGTTGGACTCTGACAGAACTTTGATACTACTATGAACTATCCATTCAAAAGAAAGAAATCCTGGTCTAATTTGTATGAACCCACTCGTACCTTGTATGCAAATTATACAGCAAAATAAGCATCAAATTACTAAGTATGACTACTCCAACCAAGAGTATTAGCAACCCGATCATGTTTGTTGCTTGTACAACAACAAAAGCCTTATCTCACTAGGTGAACGTTTGTTGTTAATACTATTCCTCCCCCCCCCCCCCCCCCCCCCCCCGTCTCTTTTTATGTACAACAACGTATTGTCCAGGGATGCCTAGCAATGGTATTCTAATTTATCAAACCAAGAGTATATTTACTAAGTTAATTGCAGCCATTGTTAAAAGCTCAAGATTTGACTCATTAAGAAGAGTTAGACCCAGTGAAGGAAATGTGCAGAAACGATTAGAGATCACTAATTTCACTCGGTTTTGAACTACCACAGTGCCCCCCAGAATCTGCATTTCTATAATAACAATAATAATAACGAGATTGAAGAAAAAAATAAAGAGATCCTAGCACTGTTATGACAAATGAAGAGATAGATGCGACAAGTAAATGAATGAACTAAAGAAAATGAAACCTGCAAGACACCATAGGTGACGAGGGTAAGCATGATTCCAGCGACAGCAAATGCCCCTTTCCAGAACTTGTTGTCTCTGGAAATGGAATCAACTGAAACAGCAGAACTAGTGGATGATTCCGCCATACCCCAAATACATACAACACAATACAATACAAGAGGCTGTGGGACCTCAGCTAGGGGATCAAAACCCCGACATCGAATTTTGAATGTTAGAGTTAGAGAGGTGTGTGTGTCGCGTCTTAGCTCAACTCTTAACCTCGGAGACTCAGAAGAACTAACTGAGACATAGCATTAGTTTTGTTTTGTTTTGGGTTCTGTTAGAGAGAGAGAGAGAGAGATTCATAAGCATCGCTTTCTCCGGCATCATTTTCTGTGAGATTAATAAAAGCAAGAGAACTGGTTTGCCACGTCAGCTTGCATTCACCATCATCAACAATACGGTATAGTACACGGATTTGTTTTGTTCTTTTGTTTGCCAAATTGCCATGAAAAAAGCCCTTTCCATTTTGGACGTGTCAACCCCTCCCCCCAAACCAAGAATTCGATTTCGATCAATTTTGCTTTCAGTTGATTCGGCTTCTTTGATTCACTAACTACATCTTTACTATTGACTCTTTTTTAAGATTTCTGTGTGTTTTAACAATTATTTTATCCCTAAAAATAAGAAAGGTGTGTCAAGTTATATGTGGTTTATAATTATAGCAGTAGTTAAAAGATAAACATACGGGAGATGCCAAAGATTGGAAAGAAAATGAGAAAATAAAATTCAAATAAAGCAATACATGATTTATAGCGGTCAAAGGGTATGGTATACAAAAGTAAAGGCTTAAATATTTTATTCTCCTATTTTTTAATTTTATAATTTTTTTCATCTATTTTAAAATAGAGATATTTAGTTCTTATATTTTTTAAAATTCATAATTTTAGTCTTCCAATTTAAAAATAAAAACATTTAATCTTCTTATTTTATAAAAATATGTAATTTTGATCCTTCCTTAAAAAAGAAAAAAGTTGGTTGTTGAAAGATTAATTTAGACTATGAGGTTAATTAAATAAATAATCGCATGTTATATCACTAAATTTTTGAATTATATCATGTTAATTTATTAACCGATCAACATTTTAAATTTGATGGAATGATTAAAGTCGCAGATTTTAGAAAACTAAAAGATTAAATGTTTTTATTTTAAAATAAGAGATTAAAATTATGAATTTTAAAAAATAAGATAATTAAATATCTCTATTTTAAAATATAGAGATGAAACTTGTGAATTTTAAAAAATACAACACCAAAATTACATAAGTCAAAAGTAAAAATCAAATGTGAATATCGTTTTTATTATAAGTATAGATGTATAGATTTTCATTTTTCACATGACACGTTTATTTTTCTAAATATTGATATATAGATGAATTTTTATTACATTTTTTACACGATACGATCATAAAATAAGATCTAGTCGTTTTAACGCGTCATTCTATTTATTATTATGGTATGACAATAAATTAAATTTTATTGAATGTCTATATAAAAATATTTTTATTAACAATTTATATAAATAAAAATAAAAATTTTAATGGTATTTTCTTAATTTTTTAACAGTAAAGTCATATAATAAGAAAGATTTTTGTACAACACAACTACGAATGGATATTTAACCAATGAAAAATGTTCAATGTGCATTTCAATGGGCGGAAGGAACTGAGAGATAGAAATAAAAAGAAACTAATAGACATGACAATTTATATAATGAGAAAAGGAGAGAGATGAAGAGAACCTAGATATAATAAAAAATATATTTCTTGAACACTCCATAAGCTAATATACCCGGAGAGGGAAGAAAAAATGATAGGTAATGGATACTTGATGAGACAAAAAGAGAGGAATGAAGGGTGTTAATGGGATCTCTAAAACATTGGTGTACTAGTTCACTGATAGTAACTTTTAACCAAATGAGAGCAATTGTTATTTAAGATGACAAACCGCTAGGCAATAGTCATACTCATACCACTCGTTATTATGCACAAAAAGGTTGTGGTTCTTAGTCTTTGCTAAAGTACAACTAGCTAGAAATATTGGATAACGGTTCCTTGTGGAATCACATCCATAACTAGAGGTGGATTCTTTTTCCTATTTTCCTTGTATATTATTTTGCGTTACATGAAATAAGAACACAAATTTGTGTGTGTTTCAGTTTCTGAGAATAAATTTTCAAGTCCCAGCCTATGGACTCTGCTTCATTCGCTCATCCTTTGATTTCCCACGTCATCACTAGCTCAAGGTATTTACACATTCCCTACGTAACACTTGTGTTCTCTCTAAATTCAAGTTAAATATTCTTAATTTATCCTCAGCTTGCATCGTTCCTACGGTATTCATCACAGTGCAAGACTAGGCCTATGGAAGAACAAAGTCTGGAACTCAGCTTGTTGTGCTGCTGGAGTAGAAGACTTGTTTGACGATAGTAATTTGAAGAGAAATGAGAATGGTTCCCTCTTAGGTGCCTTAAATAATAACGAGTCTTCTTCAGCTTCATTTGAAACGTTAGACGCTGAACTAACACCAGAAACCACTGATTTCTTTGTCAGTGATGCCGAAGGTGATCCAGATTGTCCCTCTAAAGGCTACTCTTCCATTGAACGAGCGCTTAATGCATTACGCCAAGGCAAGGTTGGTTCTGCGCAATTTCTCAGTCATTTTGTCTAGCAAATATGTTAATTTTCCAGTTTTATTAGTGATCTCAAGTTCCCATCTTCAATATGTGGTTCTACCTAGCTCAAACAAAATCATCTCAAATGAAATAAATAATACACTTGTGATTCTTACCAAAAAGCAGAGATAATAAAATGAAATTAAATATTGTCCCAGAAGGTAAAAGCTCATTCAAACAGGATCTTATTGCATGTTTTCTTTTCTCAATAGCTATCTAATAAGGTGTTGTTCTCCAAAATAAGCTAATGTATGAGTGAAGTACACATATAAATTCTCTTGTTTATGTGTACCGTGTACGTTTGATGAATAACCTGACAACTGGTGCAATTTTCTTTTGTAGTTTGTGATTGTGGTAGATGATGAAAACGGCGATATTGAAGGAAATCTTATCATGGCTGCATCTCTTACTAGTCCCAAGGATATTGCCTTCATGATTAAGCACGGATCAGGGATCGTTTCTGTTGGCATGAAAGAGGAGGATCTTCAAAGACTGAACCTCCCTTTAATGTCACCAGAGACTGAAGATGAGGACTCTTCTGCTCCCACCTTCACTATCACAGTGGTATGTATTATCATATTCAAAGTTTTGAATCCTATCTATATCAAGTTACTTAGATTGGTGCTTCAATCTGAAGCTCAACAGAGATCATTGCAATTGACATTATGAAACTCTGTTGTTTTACCTTAGGATGTGAAATCTGGAACTTCTACGGGTGTATCAGCTGCTGATAGAGCGAAAACTGTTCTTGCTCTGTCATCTCCTGAGTCCAAATCAGAGGATTTCAGAAAACCGGGTCATGTGTTTCCTCTTAAGTACAGAAATGGTGGGGTTCTTAGAAGAGCAGGTCACACTGAGGCCTCACTGGACTTAGTTGCACTGGCTGGCTTGCCCCCAATTTCTGTTCTTTCGGCTCTTGTTGATGAAAATGATGGCTCTATGCAATCTTTGCTCAATTTAAGAAAGTTAGCATCGGAATACACCTTACCAATTGTCTCAATAACTGATTTGATAAGGTAAGTGAGTAATCAATCACCTTAATTTACCTTTCCTTCACGGTCGAGAAATTGTAAATGATATTTATTCCTTCTTAGTATTTCTAATTTCTGCTAGTTGCATTCAACACTCGACTTTAATTGGTTTATAAGCTAATCAAATTCACTTAATGATGTGATCTGTTTACTTGTTCTTCAAGGTATCGGAGAAAGAGAGAAAAATTGGTTGAAAGAACCTCAGTTTCTCGCCTGCCTACTAAATGGGGCCTATTTCAAGCATATTGCTACAGCTCAAAGTTGGATGGAACTGAACATGTGGCTGTTGTAAAGGTAAGAAAGTTCTCTACAAAAGGGGTTCACACTTTCACCTTGTTTGTAGTATGAGTATCCCATTCACTTTCTCTACAAAGCTGCTAACACACTCATGAATAAAGAGTCTGTATGGTGAAGCATAACTTTGTTAATTGATTTTCATGGAATATATGTACAAGAAAGAGCTTAAAACAAACTGAATGATTTTTTCTGAATTATAATCTCTTATGATCAGTTACTTATTGTCTTGTAAATATACATAGGGAGATATGGGAGATGGACAAGATGTGCTAGTACGAGTACATTCAGAATGTTTAACTGGGGATATATTTGGATCAGCTCGGTGTGACTGTGGCAACCAGTTAGATTTGGCAATGCGGTTAATAGAAGAAGCAGGTAGGGGAGTAGTTGTGTATCTTCGAGGTCATGAGGGAAGAGGCATTGGCCTTGGTCACAAACTTAAAGCGTATAATTTGCAGGATCAAGGTCATGACACGGTCCAAGCAAACATAGAACTCGGCTTAGCTGTTGATGCTCGTGAATATGGGATTGGTGCACAGGTCAGATTCATCATCCATTCATTCTCGCTTATACTATGTGTTTTAAATTAATCAATAATGAGCCAAGGTTTTAATGTTACCCTTTAAACCTCTCTTGTCTAACCCACTCTTAGTGTCTTGTAATATTTAATTTCAAGCAAGAAAGAGTTATTTGATCCCATCATATAGGCTATGTTTGTTTCCCCGTTGTGCACCCTTTAAACCGCCGTTCAAGCAAAAGTAAAAAATTATTACTTCTCACATATTACTGCTTTGAAATGTGTGTCCGTTCATTCAAACGTTAAACCACAAACTCATATAATTTGCACAGTTCTAATTGATTGAAAGTGTAATAAACTTTACATGTATCAAAAGTTTAGTAATTTGATGGAAGAATACATTTCAAACAATTGGTGTTATAAATGAGAAAATTTAGTTCGAAAATAAGCTAATCTTGGTGCTGATAAATTAATAAACATGAAAATGTGCAGATTTTGAGGGATATAGGAGTTCGAACAATGCGGCTTATGACAAACAACCCAGCAAAGTTTGTTGGTCTTAAAGGATATGGTTTGGCAGTGGTAGGGCGAGTTCCTGTGTTGACACCAATCACAGAGGAAAACAAGAGATACCTGGAAACAAAAAGGACCAAAATGGGTCATATTTATGGCTCTGATTTACAAGGATCATTACCTGGATTCAACGGTTCTACTGTAAATAACGGAGACTCACTGGAGAACACATAGTCTACACAAAAACTTACAGCAAAAAAGAAGAAAAAAGAATCTCATATAGTGTAAAAAATTATTTAAAGGATGAAATTCATTTGTGAAAATTGTATTCAGTTTCCTGTACGTACAGTTGCTGCTCGAAAGTTTTAAATTGCCTGATATTTCATTGCTTTATTTTATTTTTATATTGAAAATAAGTTCCTTAAAAAAATACTAGTTAAAAAAATTCAATACACTTAATCATTTAAAAAAATATATATAAATATTGAATTTTTAAAATATTTATAATGTACTAAATGTTTTTTTATTAAATATTGGGTCATATATATATATATATATATATATATATATATATATATATAAACCGATTAATGTTTTTTACTCGAAATACTTTTTTTTACTCAAAATTTAGATTAACGCCTCTTACATGAGAATAAACAATTATCATGAGATGTCATTTGAGCTGACACCTCGTATTATCTGTGCGACAAAAATAACTTATGCAGATAAATTCTTTTTTTTTTTACACTTGTTTTGGATTTTTTTTATACTAGTTTTGTGTTTAGCCTTGATATGATGTTGAAACATTTTACTCAAAATATAATCTATTTTAAATTGATTAATATTTATCTTTTTATTTTTTTGAAACAAATGCTATTTCATAGATAAAAAGATGAAAGAAATAAAAATATCATGTGTTGCAGGGTGGGGATATAGTATTATGCATATAAATAATATTTAAGTACTATTAGTGAAACATGAAAAAATCAAATTAAATAAATCTTTGGCAAATATTTTTATTTATCGCGATGTAAAAATAAACATCAAATGGGAATTATATTGATGTATATATTTACTATTTTTATTTAAGTTTATATATAATAAAATAGGACTATATTATTAATTTATTTAACTCGATACTATATTATTAATGAAACATACAAAAAAAAAACGAATTAAATTAAACAAATATTCAAAAAAAAATTAGACTGAAAATATAATCTTCGTCGTCTTGGGTTTAGACGCGAATGTTGTCAATGGGCCTAGCTAGGCTAGCCCATGGGTCTTAACCGAAACAATTTCATACGTAGCCCGTGTATAAGACGGAACCAAACCCTAGAACTTACCGGTGCCTCTGCTTCCTACACGCAGGTTGTGCTCTATACTCTCCCATTGTCTCTCCGTCTGGTTCAGTTCATATAACGAGTCTTATGTTCGTGTTGTTTTTCTTTTAGGGTTTCCCGAAGATTTAACACCTATGGCTCCTAAAGGTATTGTTTTAATATTTCGAAATCCGGCTTATGAAAATTGCGAACCGGTGGTTAAGCATCTATATTTACTCTCTGATTAGGTACTCACATGTCAAAGTCAAACCCTGTTTTCGCTGTTGGATAATGAAAAATAGGGATTCCATGAATGTTGTAGGGATTGAGATTAAGTATTTCTATTTGTGCTGTTAGGTTAATTCTTCCAGTGTTACTGGAATGGAATTAGGTAATTATCTGCATTGTGTTGAAGATTATGCTGTTTAAAAAGTAGTTAGCTTTTGATTATTTTGTATGGAGTGTGATGTGTGACTAGAGCAAGTGTTTAATGCAGCTGATAGTTTAAAGAAGGCTGATCCAAAGGCACAAGCCTTGAAAACTGCTAAGGCTGTTAAGTCAGGTGCTACTTTAAAGAAAAAGACCAAGAAGATCCGAACATCTGTTACCTTCCATCGACCAAAGACCTTGAAAAAGGATAGGAACCCTAAATACCCACGCATTAGTGCTCCACCCAGGAACAAGCTTGATCACTATCAGATATTGAAGTATCCTCTCACAACTGAGTCTGCAATGAAGAAGATTGAAGACAACAACACTTTGGTTTTCATAGTCGACTTGCGGGCTGACAAGAAGAAGATCAAGGATGCAGTCAAGAAGATGTATGATATTCAGACCAAGAAAGTAAACACCTTAATCAGGTGAGTCTTTATGTAGTGATGCTTTTAGAATTTGTTTGATGATTTTTTATTGCTAATGACAATGGTATGCTTGCAGTGAATTTTATTACTGAGACATACATGTTTTGTGCTTTTTGGTTTGTGGCATGCTGGTGTGACAACGGGTTCATGTTGTGCACAGGGAAACTTTGAAATGTGGCATATGAAACCCAATGTTGCCATAACATGCAAATGAAACAACAAATTTGTATGAAAAACTTGCATTGATACTTACAACAAATCATTTCTTCTGAATTTAGATTTTTCTGTTGCAGGCCCGACGGCACCAAGAAGGCTTATGTCAGGTTGACACCTGATTATGACGCCCTGGATGTGGCCAACAAGATTGGAATTATCTAAACTAATTCCTGGCCTCACCAAAGTCGATTTCTGTTTAGATGGTAGTTTGTTTTGTGAACATTGAGGGGAGACATTTGAAGGTTTTTTTTTTTTTTTTTGAAAGGGAGACATTTGAAGGTTAAGTTCTAAATTTTGCGGTTTGTTATTTGGTGTATTTTAGTTCAATTGGAATTATATTTACATTGTTACAATTTCAAATTTGATGAGTAAATGGGCCGTTATTATTATCCAATGTAAGTTTTTGAGCAACTTTTTCAATGCTGGATATACCACCGTCACCTCTAATTATATACCTCTGGTCCTATTTATTTGTAGTGTATTTTATTCTAGTTTCTTATAAATAAGATTCAGGAGGTAATACTGAATTTAATTTTGAAGCACCATTTAACATACAAATAAGGCATATAAGATTGAATGAGATGGTGATAGGACAATAAGTCCTCCACACTGAAATTCCCTCTCAACACTTTCTTTCTCTAGTCAAATACCCTCAACTGGTTCTCCAGTGTCTTTCCTTCTCCGACCTTTGTTGTCTCACAGCACATCTTCTATAATCTCCTCTCCCGCCGAGGTTGCCTCCCAACAAACTTAAAAGAGTGTATAAAAAAAAAGTTAAGAATTGTTCTCAACACTTTAAGAGTGTTTAAAACACTGATAATGCTAATTAATTAGCAACAGGAAAAATGGTTACCTGACACAACGAAAAAAGTAGTTAGGTTTGCCAAGCCAATATTTTCGGCCATTTGTATGTTGTGTTTAAAAGAATGTTGATGTTGGTCTTCTCTCATTTGTATGAATTGGTCAATTTGGCACAAGAGCCTAATATACGTGTAGTATCAAGTGTGTTTTTCAAAGTTGTGGTATACTGTAGTCTGTAGGCATGTGACACTATCCGCTTGCTGGCACTACTTATATCCTCGTATTAGGCCAGAGAGATGCTTCCTCATACACATTACCATTAGTAATTACGATAGTATAGATGATATGGTACGGTGATACAAATACAAATAAGCAGAATAATTTGGAAAAATGCCCAATTCTAAAGAAATTATTGATGGTCCAAAAAAATGAGATTATTTTGGCTGTTCAATTTACGTCTCCATTCTACCAAGTATGGTCACAATCCCTAGTTTGCGTATTTATGGTAGATTCCTCAAGTCACTGCTTAGACCAAATACTTTTATCTTGTACTCCTACTCCTCAAATGAACAAGTAAACAAGAAACCCATGTTATAGGAATTATTACCCATAAAACTAAATTGGGCACCTCTAACTATTCCAATTCAAACTATTGCAAATTTATTACTCACATTGCTAACCCCTTTTAGATAAAACTAAATTGGGCACCTCTAACAAGTTTACAAGACGAGTTTCATTTAAATTTAATTTTCCAACCTATAATTCCGACACACTATGTGAAGGCTTAATTCAGACACTTAAGTTTTTTTTTTTTTTAAAGAAAAAAAGAATTCTTGATACTTGAAGTTTGAATCATGATAAGTCTAACTTTAGAAGAATGCAAAAGGATTGGCCATGTTATGAACAACTCTCCTCAAAAGTGATTGTCAACACAAATTAATCAGAAGACTGTGTCATCATGACCTACACAAGCTCTGCAAAGAGGGCAATTCGAATGAGACCGAAGCCACGTGTCAATGCATGAAACGTGGAAACCGTGGGTGCAATTAAGAAGAAGTTTGAGCCATTCCCCCAAACAAATGGCCCAGTCCGCATTAACTGGCATATGTTCCCCCTCAACCTCGTCTCTCTTAAACTCACACTGGAAGAGAAATTATCACACAGGACTCAAAGTTACCGCTTCGAAAATCCATAGAATACTCATTAGGAATTGTTTCCTCAGCCAATTGCCCTTTCTACCACCAGAGTTTGAACGCTTAAGTCTAGACAAAAAACGCACAAGATTTTTCCACTCACTCTCCATAATGAACAACATACATACTGCAAAAAATATACCAGCGTCTCTAGCCGCCAAGCCTAAAGACATTTTAATCAGACGTAATTAAAATGCGAGGTTACATAGAGTTTCTAAGGGGTTTCAATAAAACTTATTTGGCAGATATTATATATGAAAATTGTACCGCCAAACAGACGCACTGTGGAAGATTATGTCAAGGATTTCGCATTGTATTAATTTGCTATTTCGGTTATAACTCTTTTCTTTTATGATACCGATGTTAACAATAATATCTATGAACATATATATTCGTATTTGGAGCAGAAGCATGGACTAATTACTTGCGCCGCAAATTCTCAAATAAGACTACTTATATAAACAAATCATTCAGAAAAAATTTTGTTTTTCTGTTGGAAAAAAAAAACATGAACAAAGATATTAGATGAAACACATAAGGCAACATAATAAAGACAAGGAAGAATATGAATTTAAGATGCTTCAACACTTTTTTGTTTATGTCCAGCACAACATCTCATTAACTTTTATTATTATTTTTGGACAAATTTAAGAATGACTTCCTCTTTCTCGGAAGTTCCTCTTCACAGGACCCTTTTTACTGACACTTTCTCCATTTTAATCTTAAAATCGATAATAATATCTTAAAATTAGAAAAAAATTCTGTAAACAATTTCATTACTCCCACTTACCCATAAACAGATGAGAATGTAATATGTTTGGTTAGATATAAAACAAAAGAACCAGACAACAGGATTCTTAAGTTTGTCAAAAAAGCACAAGGAAAAAATAAAATCAAATTTTGAAATAAATTGTCACGTTTGGAAATAAGGACTTACTCTTCAACTAGGACCAAAATATGTCAGCTTGAGGATTGAATCAAAGCCCGGGTATGCCATTTACACCAATAAATTCTAACTCCATTTACAGAATAAAAAAACTTGGGAGGGGGAACTAATTGCGTAGAAGATGCTGATGGCTCTGTGGAATCCTCGATGGTGCGAGATTCTTGCAAGTAGCATTTGAAGTCATCTGGAATGAATTGTTGACAACAGAAACATTGAGCGTAGTAGGCTGTGTAGAATAATGAGAGGGTGCAAGCATTGGTTTTTTAAGTGAATTCAATGTATTCACATTATTATTATTGGAAGCAAAGTCTTGAACATTGAGAGGTGGAATCTTTATGTTCTGCAAAGGAGGGGGGTTTCGCCACGTGGGAAGTGGCCCCGCAACAAGGAGTGTCTGAAGCAAAGGACCCGCGTCCATCACAGCTTTGAGGAGATTACCCTTTTGAGGCAACACTTTTCCTTTAGCAATGTATTCAATCACCTCGTCCCCAACATCACAGGTGCGCTTTTGAGAGACACACAGGTTGTTTTGAACCGAAGGTTGTTTGAGGTAACCACCCAAGTTGTGGGAGTCGACATTGATGTTGTTCATGTTGGAGAATTCGGGAGGAGAAACTGAATCGAGAAGGGAATCTACGGAGGAGGAAACGTGCGAGGTGCTGTTGGATTCTGTGATGCTAGAGTTTGCTTTGGTTGGTGCATGAATCATCATCATGGAAGGGACTTCGAACAAAGCGGGGGGTGTTAGTTTTTTAACGAGTTTTTGAAGCTCTTGTCTTGCTTCGTCTCTCTCCTGGTATGCCATCTTCAGCAGATTCATCAGTTCCCTCTTCACGTTCTCCATGATCTCCAGTTCCAGTGTGGTGGCCAAGAGCTTCTGCCTCAACTCATCACAACTCTGCATAATTTGATGAAAATTGTGTTGAGAAAATGGACTGTTGGAAGTCAAGGAATTGTAACTACTTTTAACATTCAGTGATTGCGCACGTCTCATGCACACCGAGATTATTGACTGTGACTCTGTTAGTGTGTGAAAGTGATTTTTTTTATAGCAAAACCTAAAGAAAGAAAGAAAACGACAACTTTGGTGTGTAGTGTGTACACAAAAAGATCAACCCTTTGGCCTTGAAAATCGAGACTTTTCACCTGCCTCGCTTTTGGATTATCATAGAACTAAAAAATCTCAATAATCGCCCAAGGAAAAAATATAATTCAAAGCTTTTTGGTAAAAAAAAAATTCAACACAGAATAAGGTTTTAGAAACAGTGAAGCTGTTGATGTTTGATTATTTAATTTGCTGTTTAATAAGAAAGTCAAATTACAGGAAAAGGGTTAAGATAGATATTTCCTTATAAAAGAAGAAAGAAAATATCTAAAATAAAAGTATGATTAATAAAGATATTTGTGCAAAATAAATCAAGAAAGAGAAAATTAAGATAAGGAATCAATCTTTAAGATAAAATTGACATTGTTGGGCCCTGAAAATTAATGCCCAAGAATTCGTCTCCACAATTTTTTCGTGACATGTCTCATTCTTTCAAGAGGTTCAACCGACGAACACGAAAGAAGATGGAAGCAGTGAAAAAACTATACCTGAACTCATAATTCATGTAAGGAAGGAAAAAAAAAACAAAAACAACCGGTATATACCATTCTTGATCTAGTAAAACTGTAAAAACAATAAAATACTTGAAAAGAATAAAAAAGTAAAAGAGAAAGAAGGCAACAAATTATGAACCCTTTAACGTTAAACTAATATTGAAACTGGAAAACTAATGAAACAAACCCAGAGAAGACATGTATGTATGCAAGTGTGACGAAAGGAAAAGAGTGATTAATCATTAAGATGATGTAGTGAGGGATGGTGTGGAGAGCAGATAAAGAATTAAGAAATATGCAATGACCCACCTCGTGATAACTGAATATGGAACCCGAGGGATTTTCCATGTGGTTCTGTTATGAAAGAAGAGAACAGGAGCAGAGAAAATTGGAAAACAAAAGTATTATCTAGCTGCTAGGGGAGTTTGAGGATAGGACATTGAGGCTTATTTATAGAGAGAGAGAGGGCACATAAGACAGAACGAAGGGATGGCATGGGAGAGTAGAGTGGGGACTTTCTAACCAATATCCAGAGAAACTTGACCGTATCAATGAAAATCAAGGAATGCCAAAACCTTCCTTATTTTAAAAAATAAAATAAAATCTTAGTTTCCACTTTCTAATATGAATATCATTTGAAAATCCCCAAAATTCTCCTACTCTTTTAGGACCCCTCTAATGTTTCTGTCCCCGTGACCAGTTATTTAATTTGGTTAAGTTTTTTTTATATTTTATAATTATATACAATCCTCTAATAACAAAAAGGAAAAATACACATCAATGATTTTTATTTTTTATTTATTAGTAAAGGTTGTTGTCGGTTCAAGAAAAAGCGAATTTTTTTTATTCTCTTTTTTCTAAACTTTATAGAATGCATCTTACAAGAATGTAGTGGAAAAGATAAAGGCTATCTCTTAATTTGATATATTATATAAACCTACAAAATCACCCCTAAAACCGATCGAGAATGTTAACTAATTAGAGAAATTTAAAATAATGATTTAGTATAAAAGTATACGCAATATTTTTTTAAAAAAGTAACCAACTTATTTCATTTCGATAAGAACTTGTTCAAAATCAGATAAACCATGAAGGAAGTGGAGACTAACATATAACAAAACGCTCTAGCTGGTGCATAAATAACTTAATTAACTTGTCTCCTAACCGATATGTCTTGATAGTTAGATAACAAATAAAGGAAGTCTCGACACTTTTTTAATAATCTAACCAAACTTAGAGTGATCCTCTTTCCTAGAATCCACACTGTCAATTACTAAATATTTTAATGTGGTTTTCAATAAAATTTTATTCATTTATTTTTAAAGATTAAATTATATATATATATATATATATATATATATATATATATATAGTTATGTGTAATTTAGTTTCTCTAGTTTGTTTTAGTTAATTAATTTTTCTATTTTTAAAATTAAGTAAAATTAATTCTTTCTTTGATATGTTAGTTTACCTAAATATTTAAATTTATTATTTTTTAATTTAAATATTTCAGAATTTACAATGAAATTGAGATATATATGAAACGATGTAAAAGTTTAAAGGGTAAAAATTTAGTGAAATTTTGAGAAAAAAAAATGTTTTAGTTAGTATTTTAATAAAGGGTAGTTTAATCCCCTTAAAAAACAAGATAGTTTAATCTCCGTTTGTGAAGTTTTTAGTTTGAAAAGTAAATATTTTTAAGTTAAAAAAACGATCAGAGACCAAATTCCTAAAGTTTTTTTTTTATAAAAAAAATTAAAGATTAAAATTACATGTAATCTAAATTAAGAGAGTAAAATAAAATTGAACCGTTTTTTAATTAGATCGAGTTCTTAAAACACGTTGTAATAATAAAATTTGTACTAAGTGATACCAAATTTAATGGATTTGATAACAAGTTGTCATCCCTGTCAATTTTAAATAAACTCCACCTAGCTTGTATCAATTTGTGATCAAGTTTTTCATATGGATTTCTTTTGATAGACAAAAATTAAGCAACGAACTGAAACTCTAGAAACAAAAGTAAGTTTGAAGCACAAAGAAAATAATCATTGAAATTTTTTTATGGCCATAATAATTCTAAGAAATCAAAACTTGCTGGTTTATATTATTGGACACCTTTTTTTTGGGTGAACTTATAGAATACATAGACTAATTGTTGTTGACCTATTTCGTGGTAATTAATTGTCTCTAACTCAAGGTTTAAAAAATGCAACTGCATTAAAGTAGGAGACAAAAACAAGGGTCACATGAGAGTAATAAGAGAAAGTGAGAACTTTCTCACCAAGATCCGCAGAAATTTGATCTTATCAATAAAAATTAAAAGGAATGCCAAAACCTTCCTTAAAAAAAGAACCAGAGAGTTTCCAGTTTCCACATTCCAATATTTTCTATTGGAAGAATATGATTTGAGAATATCCAAAACTCTCTTAATTTGAGAAAAATAAATACCAATGCCTTTTTTTCATTTATTAATAAAATTTATTTTTTTGAATTATACATTAACACCCCATATAGCAATTGACACCTAGTGAGAGATAGATAAAAATAACAAAAGTATAGGTATGATAGTTTGACATGAAGAGAGTGATAGAGAAAAACAATGTATGTTAGATGTTTAAAAAATATGAATGTTCATATATCATCACTCTTATTTTTTTTGTGAATTATTATTAAAGGTTATGTTACTGGTGTAAGTAAAAGTTTAGAATTATTTTGGTAGAGTGAAATATAATGGAGTATAAAAGAATGAAAAATCAATAATTTTGGGATTGCAAGGAAAAAGATTAACTAACCAAGTAAAGTACTGCGCATAAGTCGTTCTAAAGAAGGGACAGGAAAAAAAATTGAATTAAAGTAGTGCGAAGGAGGTATATGATCACATTTTTAAAAAATAAAATAAAAAGCTTATTTTATTGAAAAAAGTATTTTTATTAATTAAAAAAAAAAACAAACAGGCCCATCATCTCTATAATCATGAGGTATACTTGTATGTCACATTTGTTTAATTATCTTCGTATAAGGATAGGGTTATAACTAGATAGCGATTATACGCGATGCCCAAGAACTTTGAACTCCACTATCTAAATAAAAGTTGACTTAGTACGTACTTGGCAAGTTTTTCCTTCGTCTAAAAATTATCTGTTATGGACATGTTTAAATAAAAAAAAAAATTGGAAGCTCTTTTAGGAAATAAAAGTAAATAAAAAAATTTCCATAAATTAAAATTAACTTATATATAACTTTCTCATATAATTTGTAGATGCTTTCTCAATGTAACTTTCTTTAAAAGCTGGATTTTAATTTTAACATGAGAAGTTTTTTTTTTCCTTTCTAAAAATACTTATAAAGAAATTTATTCAAATTGACCCAATATACAGGGAATTTCGTTCGCTGTTAATCATTGGTTCAAATTCTATCTCCAACCCTTTTAATTCACTAAAAAAACGCTGGCTCATGCACTTAAAGATAAAGTGCTAAAGCTTATTTCCAGAAATTAACGTTCTTTTTTAACTTCTTGTTTCTCAGTTTTTAAAAGAACCCCCCCTCAGTACTATTTAATTTTCTAATTTATAGACAGTACAAAACATCAAACATGAAAAAGACAACCTCGTTCTGAGTTATACCAACGGCAACGAACGTGGATGGAGAATTTTGTTGGAAAGCCCGAATATTTTATTTTAGTTCCCGACAAACCGCGCATCGGCACACTACTATGTTTTGTCGCTACCGTTTAAACCAAACACTGAAAATAGATTTAGTATATTGTTTCCAAATTTTAATCTAAGACGAAGAAACCCGCTTCACTTATCATCGATATATATTAATATAATTTTGTTCAAGAGTTATAAATGAATAAATTAGGGGAAAATGAACGAGTCTGTTATAAAGCTATTATTTTTTGTTGTTGAAAAATGGTTTATGAAAAACGAGGGGAAACTTTAAATAGAACCGAATTGAAAAAATGACCCATTATTGCATTAATTTTTTTTAGTGGATGACTGATAACAAGTCTAACAAGGAGGTGGGAAATATATAGAAGAATCAAACTCATACGTACGCTTACAGTTGAATTAATTAATGTCTTATATATAACTCAATCTAGTAAGCTAATTTGAAGAGACAAATAAAATACTACTATCAATGAAAACATTTTCGTTGTTTTTGAGTTTTGGTTGAAGGGAAGAAAAGTCCAAAATCACACTATATCTATAGTTGCACACGACAAATTAAGCTGCTTAGTTAAAAGTCACACATTCTGAATACAATGTATCTACCTGCGGCTCATCACATGCATTGTACGTGATTACATGTGCAAGCAATCTAAGAGACTTTGCTTTGTCAGTTGTACACCTCCAAAGGTTTACCCTTCCGCAATTCTGCAACATATAAAAATATAGTATTAGCGTAGCGATCAGATATAGTAACAATATTATTAGTCACAACTCACAAGTTAGTAATAAAGTAATATGTTGTCGCATAAATGTACTCTGTTGAGATATATAAAACTTTATTTAAATCAATGAATCTAATGCTCAGGAAAACAGAGTACTCTTTTCTTTTTATTTTGAGAGAAAGATTATAAGTTATTACATGCGGTTTTTCAAAATTTAATTAATGTTCTATATTTTTCTCTCTATAAGATAATGTCAAACTTTGTCTACTTAGATCCTCAACAAATAAATAAAAAAACTTTGTCTAATTAAATAAACCGACCTTAACTAAGTTGGGCTATATATATTACAGCTCGTTTTCTGGAGTACTAGTTATTTAACTCAGGTCATATAACTTGTTAATTGTATCTGTCAAAAAAAAAAAAAAACTTGTGAATTGTAACGAAATGTGATAATAAGATTCATTGGTATCAAGTTTGCTTTTTTGTTGTTGGGTAACTTGGTCAGAAAGCTAGGGTGCCAGGATTAGTTAACCCATAACCTGCTCATCTCATCTCACAAACGGGTAACGATTCTACCTGTCGTATGCTATATATACAGTACTTTTGTCGTATGTTACATTATCAAATTGGCACGTTAAGAATCATAAATTTGTGTATATATATATTATTGTTGTTGTTGCTGTTCCTACTATGTTTTGTATGCAATGTTGTCTTTATCACTGTAATATAAGGAGGATTGAGGAGCAGTAGCAGCGAGCGTATGAGATTATTATTCATGATAACTGGGAGAGTGCACATGGCAATTAGGTATAAGTCACGTGGGAGCCCCGAGGACGAGACACGTTTGGAGAAAACTGAGTCAGCAAAAGGAAAAACTTGCTCACACACACGCGAGGATCGTATCGCATGGCCATTCTAGCTCGACGCTTGGCGTGTTCATTGGGCCACAAAGCATGTGCAAAGGTACTATATATGTGTCATATATGGCCATTCGCCATTGGTAGGTTGCACTTGCACGTGTCTCAGGCTGCCAGCAACTCCTTGACTTCATGGAAAGGCTTAAAGTATAGATGTTTAAAGTTAGTGTATACCTGATAAGAAATATTAATTTATATATTTTTAGACTAAAATATTTTGGATAATGAAGAGTCTAGAGAAATTATGTTAGTAGACATTCTCGCTAATTGGTGGTTAGCTATTTATTGGCTTGAATAGTATAGTTCTCAACTTGAATAACAATAAATATTAAATATATTAATTGTAAATAAGGGTATTATTGACAAAATTACAAATTTAGTATTGAATTTGCAAAACATTAATAATTTTGGAACAAAATTAAAATGTTAAAACATTTATAGTTTGAGAATAGAAAGAACACATTTTTGCCACAAATGACACTCCTCCTCCATAAGATTGTTAATTATCTTCATCTTTTTATTTCTGGGTTGGTGTTGGGGGCTTAGGTCTATGTAGCTTAATTTGGGCTAAGTCGATTCTAAACGTAGAAAATTAGAAGCTAACATATATCGCTTCTACATGGATGTGAATACCGAATGTGATTATTGGCAAACGCAACACACTTCCAAACATGTTACAAAAGAATGTTTGGATTCACACTTAATTATATAATTTAAAAACACGTTGAATTGTTAGATAATATAATTTTTTAGTAAATATTTACAACTTTGTTTTCACATTGAAAAACTAATTTTAAGTTAAAAAAATAATTATACAATTATTTTGAAGTCATACCAAATTCAAACACTTATTCTAAGTCTCGACGAGCAATGCCTCGACCCTAGCTCGAAAACCATTACCACTCGAAGATTCATCGCTTATGGTTGTTGTCTCTTTCTTTAGTCTCATTAAGTAGTAGTCCACACAACTATAAAACCCTAACAAGATTAGTAGTGCATCTTGAGACCCATAATCTAGGCTAGAAGAAGGACCAACTCGTCATCACCTATGGACTAGGACCCTAGCATGGATGAAGTGATAAAATCTTGGACTAGCCAACAAGTACATATTTTTCTCATAATGATGTCGTTATATTTGTCGATCTGACTCTAATTTGAATGTTGGAGCACTAGTCCTTACAAATACACATCCACCACCATAGATTTGAAGCACATGCATATACAGGCATTGTCTGATTTGCAAAAACTCCCAACTACATTAGAAGGCCACTTTGCCACGTGTCAACATCCCCTTCCTCTATAACTCATAACAAAATATTATCAATTTACTTTTAAAATAAAAATATCTAAACATAAATGATTTGACTTCAAAATCAATTTTCCATATATATGCTCATGCAAAAATACACTTTCCAGTTTCCATGTAAGGTGAAGGAGTCAGTCAGTACTATACATTCAATTTATATAGTTTTATACCTCTTTTTTCTTTTATGGTAAATAGTTAAACTAAACAGAACTTATAGAATAGTAGACTTTTAATTTGCTGATGGTACAAAGCTACCATAAAACTGGTTCTTTTACTTGGTTTTTTCCGCCTCTTGTTTCTCTCTTCAACTGTCTGATTCACCGGTTTTTCATGTTCATAACGCGATGATGCAAAACTAGATAGAAATGAGAGAGAACTACAACTATAGAAATCGCCATCAGATGGGACATAGATATAAATTAAACCATGACTTGCACAGTGTGTAACCCAATAAATGATCAATCCAACTTGCAGTTGTGGTCTGCAGTCCTTAGTTATATATACTTGGTTTTACGAAATGACAGAGACGTGGCAAATAAAAAAGGCTTCACTTGAATTTATCTAAATGTAACACATCACCCCCCTATAGTATGGGAATTAAATTGAATTGTAAATAATAAAATAAAAGATTTTTATTAATCTCCTCTACCACTTTTTAGTATTTACCATCCAATAGTAACATTTTTCTTTTGCGATTAGTCTACAAACACTTTATAGAATCTGCCTATTAGAGAAGAATATTTGTCTCCTAGACTAGAACACATTTCGTGAGTGCAACTTACTGGAGAGAGTTGATTAAGATGCCGAAAGCTGGTTGTTAAATGCTATAGATGTTATAATGCCACTAACCAATCAAGCTACGGTCTTTAGGAGCATATCCCTGTCATTTATCCGAAGCAATTACTTTAACATTGGATACTGAAAAGGTAATAGGTAACGGATTAAGATCGTCAATGTCTTTGCCAAAAGCAAATGTCCATTTTCAACATTTATTTGACCATATTTATACATACGAAAAAGGTGGTTGGAGTTTGGTTTGACTCCCCCCAACAAAGGAGAAAAAGCTACAAATATCAAAGCTTCATCAGGACTTGAGAGTTGAAAGTCCAAAATTTGAACATCACACTCACAGAATGATGAAAGTTTATATTTATCTTCTTGCGGAGTAGCAGAGAGGAGATTCGTATCGTATCATAGTCGAGGAGATTGACAAGTTGGTCGATGAGTAGGTGGGTGGCGGCAGAAAAAGAGCCGAGATTTTAATACGGTGTTGTTCCCTTCTGATCAAGTAATTCAGTATGAAAACGAATAAAAGCCTTTTTCTGGAGAAAACTAAAGAAAATATCACGTAAAACTTTGGAAGTATTGAATTAGTAGGCGATCATTGAAAAAGATATGGGGAAAACTTTTCAAATTAAAAAAAAAACTTTAGAAGCATTGAATTAGTTGGCGATCACTGAAAAAGATATGGAGAAAACTTTTCAAATTAAAGAAGAAAATGAAAAATCGAGTCAAACGCTAGTCCTTATATATCAATGAGAGAAGTGTTTGTATGAAAGAATGAATATAGAATATACATGAATGGTTGATATTATTACAAGTTATGTAATGATCACGTGATTTTATTGTAATAAAAGTCCCTTTATCTAATATGACACTCTTATGTATATATTGTAAGAAAAATTATGCCAAGAATACATATTTTATGAGTTCAGAACATCAATTTAAAATTATTTACTTGTTGAAAACAGGCGCCAAATTAGAGGTGCATCAATCCTTGAAGTTAAGTATTTTTTTTTATCTGATCACACGTTTTAAATATTAAGATTTTTGGTAGAACAAACCTAAAAAGTAATTAAATGCCGTGATCACAAATGAGATTTAATCTTAGTGCTTATTAATTCTAGACACTTTTCGTTATGGGCTTGATAGTCAGACCAATGCTGATCAAAGTTAGTCATTCAAAGTATATTAAGAATTAATCACATTATTTATGCATGGGAAGTATTATTGATGGATCATAATATTAACTCATTTTAAAAAAAACAAAACATTATAATTAATTGTAGAACAGTAATTTATGAAATAGATTCTAACATATATATTCAATTTAACTTGGTAGGTGAAGGTAGCAAACAATTGAACTCGAACGACGATGTATATATATGTTATGTATGGTAATCACACTAACTTTCAATACTTATCCTTGTGATGTTCGCAAATCTTTCAGGATAAAAGAGGTGTTTTCAAACGTGATTCGAAGTATCAGAACACACAAGCTATGTAATTTAGTGAAACAGGTTAAGTTAATAAATTTAAATATCTATAAAATGTTACTATGTTAAATAAATTAGATCAGACTTGTAGAAGCGAGTTCCTTTCCTCCGCCTGTCTCTCTGTATATAAAAATTAAGTCGTAAAAAAGGTGAAGCATAAAGGTGAAGAGAGCTTAGTGGAAGAACAAATAAGCAGAAGTCAAATCATGTTTATCGTTCACCCAACGAGAGCAGAGTAATTTCAATTGTAATGATTTTAGGCGCTTAACTAGTCAAGATCTGCACTATTTAATACATATTATTGACTGGACAAACTTGAACAAAAGTTCCACCAATAATCATTTCCACCGGTGTGCGCTTGCATGGGGATTATTATTGCCAAAGGGTTTGAAAAGGTGAAAATGGAATCAAGGGGGCAAAACCAAGGAAATAAAGACACACAAAAAAAAAAAAAAGAAGCTGATGATGCCCATCAACTATGATGAGAGAACCAGACACTTTTGTTCCCCTTATTAATCATTGCTCAGCCTTTGAATATTCTTTTGGAATTCGGGACAATATTTTGAACATAATGAAATATGATTATTAGTTAATCTACGTACAAACGGTGGAATTAAAGATGACGTCAAAGATTAATGACTACAACGAAATAATGCTTACTATAAGATCTTAATTTACTTTATTTATAAAAAGTATCTTTAATAAAAACAATCTTATTCAAGTTAAATATAATGATAGCATACCTTATATTTTAATATTTATAACAACTTTATAGGCAAGATTCAAAACCATAGCTATTAGTTAAGTATCATTAATCTTGCACAAATTGATTCAGGCTAGTGTTCTATAAGATATTTTTAACTGTTATGTATTATAAGCATAATGTCTTTCTTGTATAGTAAACTAATTAATAATATTTTAGATTAATTTTGTTTTTTATATTTCTTAATTTGTTTCTTTTATAGTTAAGAATCACATTAGAATGGATCTAAAACATCATATCACATCTAGTTAATATCACCCATACTTATATATACTTTGCTCAAAGAAAATCAATTGTCTGGTCCCTAAACTAGTGAATATTTTTTTTATTAAAGATAAAAGTACGATTGAAAAACAATATTTGAGGATAAAAAATAATAAAAAATAGATTTTATTAAGGGCATTACTGTAAGCTAATGGAAATTATTAAAATAATTTACTCACAGTTAAAATTGTTAAGGAGACGTTTGTTTCGTGAAATTTTGAGTATCTTTTATTTTTAGGAAAGATATATTTTCATATCTACATAGTTTTCATTTCCATGTTAATGAGGCGGAAAAATTATATTCCCATAAGAATGTTATAAATTATTTTTTAACTCCACTATAATATCTATTTTTACTTTTATTTTTCATTTATTATTTTAAATTTCATTTTTCTATAACTAAAAATTAGTTTGTTAATTTTGTGTGAAATGTCAGTTCGAGAATTGAAATCAATAATCTCTCTTTGTCCTCTTATCTTTTGAAACTTTAAAAATATTTTTAGGAATGTTAAAAATCAACCAAATGCATTTTTACATATGTCAAAGAGTAACATTCTCCAATATAATATTATGTCAATGTGATTCTTGTCTTCCCAAAAATGCAAAATGATTATGTGAAACAAATATCATCTAATATTAGATTTCTAATTCAAACACATATAGTCCAAATAAGAGCATATATTGCTTCCATACCAGACTTTATTGGTGTAAAACCAAATTAATTTTCAACAAATGTGAGTATTGTTATAGTCTTTTGTATTATTTTCTTACTTATGGTGAGAAAATGAAAAAATATTTTTTTTCACTTTTTGTATTATTTTTTCACTTATGGTGAGAAAAATAAATTCTTCAAATTTTTTTCTTTGACTAGGTCTTCAAAATATTTTATAAAAGTATTTTTATAATTTATTTATTTAACAATATTTTCAGCATACATATTCACATATATGTGACCTATATATATATATATAAACCAATTTAAACTCGGAGTATGAATAATATTATTAGAGAGAGAAGAAAATCTTAACTTAAAATGTGAATTTGAAAAACATGACCTTCAATAAAATTCTCCTGTGGGTTGAGATGTCAATAGAAAAGAGGATGGTATTAATAATGAATTAAATATAATACAACTCGAAGAAGAAAAACAAAGAAAAAGTAAAGAAAAAGAGAGTTTAGATAAAATGATTATTGTATATATTTATTCAAAGAAGAGTGATTTATTTATAGATAAAAAAAGTAACTTGAAGAATTAAAAAGTTAAATACAAATGAAGATAAAATAATAAAGATAAAGGATTAATCAATACTTAACTATCCTTTCCCTTGGCTTTGTAATAAGCGAGCAAGCTTAGTTATTTAAGTGTTTCTTTTCCACTAATCTAACACCTTCTTGAATTTTTTATATAAAACTCAATTTTTTTTTATTACAGAAACTCAATTGTTTTGCCATTATTAATCACCTAATTCAGCAGGGGGAAACAAATTATTAATCAATCACCTTCAATGTTTAGCCCATTAGATGATGATAAATATTGGATTGGGCCTAGCATAGCCCATTGGGTTTGAGGGTAAGGCAATAGCGGAACGAACAGGAACAACCACAGGTATCACCGTATTAGATCTCGGAGTTGAGTTGAGAAGGAAAGGCTGAAGAACACATAGAGAGAGAGAGAGAAGTGCAGAAAAAATGAGACTGTTCGATCCATGGCCTGTTTTCTTCAAGAGAGAATGGAAGCGGAATTGGCCCTTCTTGGTTGGATTCGCCATCACCGGAACTCTCATCACCAAACTTTCCCTTGGTCTCTCTGGTAACATCCACTTCCTCCTTCTTCTCCAACCTCCGATCCTCTTTTTTTCTTTCTTCCTGAAATTGGATTTTTGTTTTGAGTCTGATTTCCCATCGCTTCATTTTTCGCAGAGGAGGAAGCCAAAAAGTCGAAATTCGTCCAGGCACACAAGAGGTGACGATATACTCACCAAACCCTAGCTTTTTTCTCACGCATTCTCGCTATTTTTTTATATATATATTTCTTTGATGTGAATGTGCATCAATGTGCTTCTCGTTTGTCCGACTATTTAAATTTGAAATTTCAACTCATTTGAGTTCAATGCGTGTATTTGGTACAACGGCCGGTTCTTTGTGTGCTACCAATCGGACATTCTAGTCTTTTAGGTATAATTTTTTGTTTTTTTTTTTAATTTCTTCTGAGTAATCAGTAGGGTGGAACTATGCTTGAAATTTGGTACCGAAAGAGGATCAATAGTTGAAAATATTGATAATCTGGTCCACGTGTTCATGAAAGCAAATCTTCTTATTTATCTCTCGATATTTCGTTATTGACCATGATAGCAATTTGAAGTCTACCAAGTTCATTTTCCACGTCTTTCTTAGTTCCATTTCTTTATAGGTTCTGTTACTGTCTAATCTCATCTCTAATTTCATTGATGTGGCCTTGACGATATGCTAAAAGTGTTAGGGCACTTAAACTTGATTGTCATTCAAATCTTATATTGTGGATTGGCATGCAATTCTCGATTTGATGGATGCAATATACTGAATGCTCGGTTATCTTATTAAGTTGTTATTGGCTTTGATATCATTCACATGAAGATTGAAGTAAGATTTTATTTTGGTTTCAGAAGTCATTAAGTGTTTTATGTTTTAAATCATCTGATGATGATCTCGGACTCAATTTACGATAATATTAATAGTTTTGCATGGTATGGCTTGCTTAATAATTTTTTTTCACTTATGAGGAACTGCTGAGAAATAATTATCTCTTCAAATGTTTTTCATCTTATTTTTTGCTTATAGACTTTTGATGTATGAACCTTTTGTCTGAAATCATAACAATTGTTTATCTAGTTATCTCTCGATCTTGTCCATGTGTACAAATTTCTAGATTCCATTAGGATGTTATGCTGTTTATTTTATCAGTCAATGTTAGTTGTTAGCTTTTGTTAGAATGTTAGTGGGGGAATTCAAACCCACGAGCCCCCTTCCCCCCTAAACCCCCTTCCCAACCACCAAGCCAACCTCCCTTCCCAACCATCCAGTCAACCTTGTATTGTATTAGATTATGCTGGTGACTTTGTAATGGAAGATTTGTGCTGCCTTTGCACATTGTATTAGATGTGTTGAGAGAGCTTTGCTTGTTTTAGTTTTACAAATTGTAATAAGAAGGGAGATTTTGTATACACCCTCTCCATGTTCCTATTTCCATTTTGGTTGTTTATTTAAATGTGTTTGAGAAATTCATACTAAGCAGTTCGAAATGAATGGATTCACTTTATGATTACTTTAATGTGATAATTGTTGGGACTTGGTTATTGTTAAGTGCTAAATTGTCAAGTACTAACCTAAGGGAAAATAGTTGTGTTAATCATGTATTTTTTTTTGTTGGCTCTCTGGAGTTTGGTCCTCTTAGTAATATACAGTAGTTTGGCATAAGTTTGCTTCTCTTAGTAATGTATCTGAATCCAATGTATGTTAAGTGTGCATATGCTGAGCAGCATTCTATTCTGAAATTTTCACTGTCTTTGGCATGGAAGATTGATGCTGTTCCTATTTTTTCCAGGTGACTTTAGAATGGAAGATTTGCAGTGGCTTTGCACATTGTATTAGATGTGTGAAGAGAGCTTTTGTTTGTAATAAATGAAGAGAGATGTTGTATACACTCCATGTTCCTATTTCCATTTTGGTTGTTTACTTTAATGTGATTGAGAAATTCATACTAAGCAGTTCTGAATCGATGGATTCACATTATGATTACTTTAATCTGATAATTAATGGGGACTTGGGATTTTGTTTTTGCAATAATGCCAAATTGCTAACCTAATAAAATCGTAGTTAATCATGTATTTTTTTTGGCTTATTGAAGTTTGCTCCTCTGCAGCCTTTAGTGTCTTTTATTTCTAAATAAATATAAGACTCTTTTTACTAATTCATATCTTTAAGAATGTTGGTTAATATAGTTAATAATATAAGACTCTTTTAACTAATTCATATCTTTAAGAATGTTGGTTAATAACATTAAATTTGTTGATAATTTATATTATTTTGTGAAAATTAGCCTTGAATTTATAGGGACTCATAATCTTTCTCATTCTACTTAATTGCTTTCTCATTCTACTCATAATCCCTTGAGTTTATAGGTATTTATTGTAAAATAATAAAGGATATTTGGGTAAAAAATAATTAATGTAAAAGATAAATAAAATATGTTGAAAAGAATCTCATAAAAAGATAAATAAAATTGAAAAAAAGTCTTATATTTAGAAATAGAGGAAGGGAGTGTAATTTATCCAAAACCAATTTATGTCATGAGAGCATATGTTGAACATTCTCTTCTGAAATTTTCATAAAGTCTCCATAACCAATTTGATCTTTTCATAAATTTTACAAATTGGAATGTAAAAAGTATATTATGAATTGGGCTTTTAGAAATATAAAAGCGGCACTGGCTGATTTTTATGGAGCGCAGGAAAAAATATCCTGAAAAAAAAAACAATATTTCGGACAAAAAAACTGCTAGGTCTATGGGGTTCACTAGCAAAATATAATTTATCAAATTATTATTACGCTTGTATCTAATATGATGCATATTTATGAATCAAATCATTTTTTGTGTTATTAACTATTTTTAAAAATATTTGACTTTTGTAAAGATAATGTTTTTGTTTTTACCAAATTGTAAAGATATTGTTTATTTTACATTAATCACGATCAATGAATACATATTGAAGAAAATAGTTTAAAATAAATATTACTACTTTTAACTAAAATTTTGTATATTTTCAAATAGTTAAAATTTTACGAATAGAATTGAAATAAATTGAATACTTGCTCTCAGTTTTAATTTTCTTTATAGGAAAACTAAATTATAAAAAAAAGTATTATTATATTTGATTCTTTTTATTGAATGTTAATATGAACTTAAAATACATATTATGAATAAAATAGATTATGAGCTTAAATGATAGCAACTTAATTCGTCTCAAGTAGGAGTTGAAAAGCAAGATAAACACCCATAACCATTAAAAACATCGCACTTTAACATTTTTAAAGATAAATCTACTAATTTAGTCCTTCACTTGACATCAATTCAATTATCCGTTGAGATATGAGTCCTTTAAACATTTAAAACATAAAATAACTTTATCTTAATTTAAAATATCTTAATTGAAATATTATTTTTATCTAATAATTAAAATAACTTAAAACAACCTTTAAACATTTAATTTTCTAATAACTAATTTGATATCAAGTAGTTTTTAAAATACTTAATAAATAATGTAATATCATTCTAAGTAAATTATAATATCTTTTCTTTAATATATAGTAATATCAACGAAAAAACCTATTTATAATAATTATTAGTAAACTGTGTGATTAATTATATAAAAATAAAATATTACATTTTTTCAGACCGTGCGTAATACAAAAGCACGAAATCTAGTTTAATCCTTAGAGAGGTTGAGACTATGTGAAAAAGCATGGCAGTAAAAACATATTTAGCTACTCTACAGGTTAAGGACAAATAACTCTCCTCACAGCTTCATGGTCATCACTTCTGAAACTAACTTGCTGACTGTTGTGACTTAATTTTGTATTAGTTTTCTTCAGTGGCATTGCAAGATTTGAACAAAACAAAATGCGACCTTGGTTTAAAGTTTTCGTCTTTTAAGCCGTCCATAATAAACAAAGAACAAAACAGATAAGCTTAAAAATTATGATAATTTAAATACTGTGCGGGGTGGCAATGGAATTTGAAAATACTGATGAGCAGCAATTTGTTGATTATATTAGAGGCTCAGATTGAATTGATAAGCTTGGGCACTTTTATTATTATTTTAAGCAAATCAAATGAGCAGTTTAATACATGATTAGTTGATTACGACGGATGTACAGATGCTTAAGAATTCAAATCGAATCAACTGATGCCCTCCTTTTCACAACATTACCTACCATGAATTTTCAATTAACTCTAACAAATCATTCAACATTTTCATAAAACTAAAAAACTTATGCTGTTTGTCTGATCTGCAGTCGGATTCATGAAGAAAAACTAGTGAAACTTTAGTATTAGGACTTCAGTAACAAACTTATTATCGTTCATTGACATCAAGTGGCCACTATCTATGGACACAGAGTGATTAATTTATCCATTCGTAACAAAATAAGCATGACCATGTTATAGCGCAGGTATTCTTTGCATAAAGGATTTATCTTTATGCTTATATGAATGCGAGGGTTAACTAGGGATTTCATAACAAAGGAAGTTGTTGATTGGAACAATAAAGGCAATGGAGAAGGTGCATACTTTTTTTTTTTGTTGGCTCTGCAAATTTTTTTGTATGCATTTATAATATATAATAATTTCTTTTGTTTTTGTTCTTCTCCGTTTATTATTTCTCATGCCTTTAACAAAAATTCTGAATCTTAGAGTTCAGCAGGTAACAACCATTATTATGAAACTCTTTTTTTGTGCAGCTTTTGATTGTTACAACCAATGAATGCCCTTGGACAAGCAAACATTCTTAATGAATGACAGAGAAGAGAAAGAGGTAGGATTAGTTTCACATTGACATATTTAGTTGCTTCCTCAACAAAGAGAACTATGTGGAGGTTAGTTTGAATCATATCAAAATGTGTAAATAAATTGGTGGGTTTCAACAATATATCTTTAACCATATTATTTAATTATTTTATAAGCAAATGATTTAACCTAATTCATGTTCTCTTTTGTTGTATTATCTCTTTCTTCCTCTAACCCTTCCATGCATGCATTTACTCTAACAAGGAAGAAAACTATCTTCATATTGGTGAAAGAAACATGCACTTCGAGGAAAAAGGAAGTGTTGATGCTACAAGAAAAGTTTACGACTTAACTCTTTTAACGAAGAAGGAATACATGAAAGTAAGTAAAAATCAAAATCTCATCTTTTTATGTGTTTTTCTACATCTGCCTTGTTATCCTTTTTTTATGAGGATTTAATTTTCAATTTGAAATCCCTTAATTTACTCTAAATTAATAGCGTATTATATATATATATATATATATATATATATATATATATATATATATATATATATATATATATAAAGTTTTCAACTTCATATAAACATTTTTCAGTTACATAGAAAATCTTATTTCTTTTTCATTCCTTTACTTTTGAATTTTTTTATTTTCTATAAATTATTTTTGAAATAGTGGTAAAATATTAAAATTTAAATGGTCTTTTATGCAGATTTTTTTTAAAAATTATTGGTTGATTATTGATTTGCATAAACATTATTTGTGGTTGGTACAATATACAACATTTATAACATTATTCGTGATTTGCATAAACTAACTATTGTTATAGATTTAGAAAGAACAATATCTTTTTAAATTTAAGATTTCATATTACTATTTTCTTAATTTTTCTCAAGTAAATTAGTATTACTTATATATTATCATTTTTTTTGTTTTTAAAATTTCAAACTATCCCACTGCTTTCTTTAATTTTATTTTACTCTCAAAAACTTGAAATGTATTTTTTAAATAAACACGTGACAACGCATGTGTTTCCGTTATTATTAATAAAGGAAATAGTTAGGCATGAAGGGTTTTATGCTTGTTGAATTGCAAATTGTATAAGTATACTAACTTAATTTATAAATAACTACCTTTAAAATCACACGGATAATGATTTCTAATTGATAAACATCATTACGTAGAAATTAAGCTCGTACTAATAACTTGTGTTATGCTTAATTGGACAGATAATTAAGCTGACAAACAATGGTTCAGCAACACCATCAGAGTTAGTGGCAGCATCACTGTCACATGCCTTTGCACTTTTTGTTGCGGTCTCTGTAGGTGCAAACATTTCTGGTGGTCATGTAAACCCTGCTATCACTTTCGGTGCCTTTGTTGGTGGCCACATTACTCTCTTTAGAAGCATTTTGTACTGGATTGCTCAGTTACTAGGCTCTGTCGTTGCTTGCTTGCTCCTTAAATTTGCCACTGGTGGACTGGTACATAATATTAACATTATAGCTACTTTACTCAACATCATTTTTAATTGTTCTTCTCTAGTTTTGTGTTGAGTCTTAAGTATATATGTTTTGTGAGTTCCAACATTGTAGGAAACATCAGCATTTGCACTGTCTCCTGGGGTGGAAGCAGGGAACGCTCTAGTGTTCGAGATTGTGATGACTTTTGGTTTGGTTTACACGGTGTATGCAACTGCAGTGGACCCAAAGAAGGGTGACCTTGGGATAATTCCTCCAATTGCAATTGGTTTCATCGTTGGTGCGAACATCTTGGCGGGGGGTACATTTGACGGTTCATCTTGTCAGTTGGACTTGGGCTAATCACTGGGTTTATTGGGTCGGCCCATTTGCTGGTGCTGCCATTGCTGCTGTTGTGTACGAAATTTTCTTAAACACTCATGAACAGCTACCCGTATTAGAGCTTAACTATCCCCCCCCATCGTGTTTTTTTAATTCAAAGTGGGATGGGTTTCTCTCTGCATTCGTTTGTTGTCATTGCTCTGTGATTTTTGTTTTGTATTTGTTTGTTTTCAAATGTTGATTCTGTGAACTTTGTAAAATGAACATCTTTTTTTTCATTATGCAATGTTCATTTCATCTAAACTAGAAATGTGTCAACCAAGCTTTATTGCAAGTTAAAATTAATCACTCGTGAGAAGAGAATTGCTGGATTCGACAGAGTCACAAGCCTGTGTTA
Organism: Glycine max; assembly: GCF_000004515.6. Classification (NCBI taxonomy): domain Eukaryota; kingdom Viridiplantae; phylum Streptophyta; class Magnoliopsida; order Fabales; family Fabaceae; genus Glycine; species Glycine max. The sequence continues at coordinate 3,226,640 of NC_038251.2, read as the reverse complement.
GATATATTACCAAGGAACATCAAACATCAATTGTTGGAAAAAAAAAAAAAAACCCTTCTCACCTAACAATGAAGATCAAAATATAGAACATAACTAATTTTTGATGAAACGGCAAAGATCGGTTAATGAAATTTTTTTATGTATGGACTAAAATTTTAATTTAACAAAAACTATTTAATGAATACCCTTTATTTGGACGTGAAAAAAATGAAAGAAAAGCGAATAAAAAGAATAATACTTTATAAAAGCTAAAATTAATTTTGAGCTTGCTTATTTACTCCCAACAGTTTATGCCTGTGCCAGGAAGAACAGCGGCTACATGATTATTTGAATTTGATACTTCACTTGAATATAAACTTAGAAGAACTATCTCTTGGTAATTTAACATTAATAATCTTATGCATTATTTTTCACTAAAAATCTGAAGCTGCAATTAAAATTTGAGTAATGATATAAAAATATCTTTAAATTTTAAACACCTTATCAACATTTTTTATTTTTTTTATCTCTCTCTTTCTGATCACATTAGAAACTGTATCTTACCTATATCTTTTTCTTATTTTTATCTCTCTTTCTAGGTGTTGGATAGGTTAATAGGTGTTGATCAACCATTTTTCTTAAAATTTATTTGCCTAATTTACATCTTACACCCCTGTACAGTGTACACACACTTGCATAATTGTACTATTTAGGGTTGGTACCTATTTTGACAACATACTGTTTCGTGCACCGTAGATTTTTTTACAAAATTTTCTGTTATGACTGAGGAGGATTCATGATATTCCAAAGGAGCAATGTAATAACTAATAAACTGGGTATGGGTTTACCGATTTATAACTGCACAAGCTCGGAATACTCTTGCTCAGGGATCAGTTTCAGCAGACTAACGTATGCAAACCAAAGACATCTCAGTTGATTGAGTATATGAATTGTTGTAAATTTTTTAATATTTATTTTTTATTCTTATGAATCTAACAAAAAAAATGTAACACATGCAACTTGCAGCTTGAATAGGGTTCCTTTTGCTTTAATTATTATATTAACAACTAATTCCTATTTCCATCTATAGTGTCTAAAGAATCATTTTCCTTTAACTATTTAGTTAGAATAAAGAGACACACTTTCTGGAATCTATATAATTTTATAATAATATTTTTTTTTCTCAAAGAAGTAAAAGAAAAACTAGATTTGAATCACTTTGTTTAATATTTTTCGTTCTTATAAACGAGAAGATTTTTTGTATTGTTTTTCCCTATATATGGTGTTTTTCGTGAAAAATCAGCCCCAGTAAATTATATTTCCACTACGTCCTCATCGCTTTGCGAGGCATGGCTTATTTTAAGAGTTTTTACCATGCCCTTCACCTTTTATATCCAACTTAAGAAAAGCTTGTGTTGGCCACGCGACATCACAGTTCATCCAATATTGATCAGTATATGCTGTGCATGTCATCTGATTTTGATCGCATGTAGCTGTATATAGACTATTCATGGACTTGCTAGTAGCTACTAATATAAAAAATGAAAGTGCCATGTTGATAGAAGTGTAGATCAGATTAAAATTAAAAATAAAACTCTTAGATGCAAACCAGTGCTTGATATTTTACATTCAGAACATACCAACTCGCTATCCTATTGGATGTTTTTCGAAAGTAAAAGCACTACTGAAACAACGAACATAGACTACAGTTATGCCTGAAATTATTACAGCTGGGTCACACTAGCTAGGGTGAACCCTTCCAAAAGCTTAAAGGATGCAATGCTATACAGGTTAGACTTTAATTATAAGGTGGCACACATGATATGCTATGAACAAAATATTGATTTGGAAAAAAAGAATAATATTAGCCGGTTAAAAAAACGCTGCCTTGTGCATAGCAGGAAAAATATGGTTCACTCAAAGGGCAAAACAAACTTTCCTCATCCATCACCCATAGAGGGTCAGAAGAATATTCCCATGATGATGGAGAAGGCACTTGTGGTGGGCAAGAGAAGTTGCAACCCTCTTCACTGTTCCCTTCATAAACTGGCTGAAGAGTGTTGTTCTCTTCTGACATATTGTCAATATCCTTCCATATATCATCCATAGAGAACAACCCTTGTTCACCTTTTTGACCCTGATCTTGGGTTGAGGCTGTCACACCATGACCTCCAGTGTCATAAAAGCTCTCTTCTCCTGCTTTCTTGGAAGCATGTGGATCCACCGCATGGTTGTTTGAGGATATTGAGGAATCAACACTAGATGATGATGATGATGCAGCTTCTCCTCGCTTTTTGTCCTGAGCCTTTTTCCTCATCAGAGTCCTCCAGTAGTTCTTGATCTCATTGTCAGTGCGCCCTGGTAACTTTCGAGCAATTCTTGACCACCTGCATGTCTCAAAGTAACCATTATTAGATTTGAAACGAAAGGGTAAACAATAATATGAAACGCAAACTAATTAGATGTAGTCAAGTGTTGTTTTCTCATCAAAATTGGAGTTTTACCTCAATGATCTGCATATATAATAAAAGTTTACATTAAAAGATCAATCAACACATAAGTTATAAAGGTGAAACTCCGGTTCTAGTTGAAAAACAATACTAAAAAATACTAACGACATGTATCTAAGTTTTATCTTGATACAAAATAACAATCGACAAACTAGGAATAACTAAAGATGAGGTTAATATTTTTTGACATATTATGAAATCAAACCTATTTCCCCATTTTGAGTGAAGCTCCAAGACAAGGCGTTCTTCCTGGGGGGTCATCTTTCCACGTTTGAGGCCAGGATGTAGGTAATTAACCCACCGTAATCTGCAACTCTTACCTGTTCTATTCAAACCTACAACAAAAGGAGGTGGTTAAAGGCTAGCTGCTTCTTCCATAAATCTATTTTTTGTAGCATGATGCCCAAATAAGCATTGATTTTTTTATTTCTTTTTTTCTAATGCCTATTTTACTTTCTCCCGCCACCTTCAAACCTGATACCTTAGCTATAAAGTCCCATCTACGGTCCCCAAACAAGCCAACAAAGGACACCAATTTGAAGTCTTCCTGTTCTGTCCAAGGACCTTTACGCACTTCCTGTTGAACCATTTTTTTTTTTTCTAAACAAAAGAGAGTACTAGTGCAGTGCTACTTCTGGAAATGGAATCTTTTCTCTCAAGCTCTTGCGGGGACCTATGCAACCATCACCAACATTTATATACACCTTGTCACACTCCCTGTTTATTTTTTATTATAAGCAATTTTGCATATCCACCGTTCATTTGGTCATTTTCTCAGGATGACATCATCCGCTACGTGGAAATAATCAGAGTAATAGATCAATATGTTGATGTAAGTTTCAAGATTTTTTTTTCCTGTATCCATACACACTGCTTTATTAATTAATATTGAAATTATCGGACAGGTGTTGTTCTTCCCCAGTTCCACCTTCCCCTGCTTTATATTCCATGCCAAAATTTTCTAATTAGTTAATGATATCTTGAACTTGAAGAGATGAAGTTTTCTTATAGGTCCTTCAAGTTAACACAGATAAGATTAAGCACACTTTACATTGTAGATTTTGTTTTTTATTGTTTATAAATAGTCCTTTGGTCCTTTATGAATAATCCTAAACATTCTTTTATCATGTATTAAAGACATTTGTGTGTGAATCTCCCTCCAGAATTCAAATGTATATAGTGGATGAAAAGAAAATGAAAGAAAAATAAGAATTTGCATGTCTAAAATATGGAATAGAGAGTGGTTATTGAGTTCTGAGTGATTTGTTTCCAATTGTGTACTGTGTTGATAACAAAATTCAAAACATGAATGAGTGAGGGAATTAAGTGAATATGCAGCCATGTGGCCTTCTTGCAAAATTTGATGGATATTGCGGCCCTTGACTTCTGCAAAGGCCACGACAGAAAAGAAAAGAGAAAGTAGAAGAAGACAAAATTTTGAAGAATATAGGCAGAAATGGTTAAGATGTTTTCCAGGCAATCTTTTCTCTCAAATATAATATTGAAAATGGATAGGGATATTAGTGTACAAACTATTGTTAGATAAATCTAGCATCCAAAGTTTGTGTGTGGTGCCCCCAGCAGAGAGTGTGACTCTATGTCGGGCCAGTTTAGGCAGTTAAATAATGGGATTTTTGTTTCCAACTTGATGGATGCGCCCAAAATCAAGTTATCAAAGGTTAAAAATAAGTATAATTTCTATTTTTAAATTAGGCATCTGTTGCCAAGATGTGTGCCACGTGCTCATCTTTATGTTTGTAAAAAATATAATTTCCCCTGCACTTACTTTCCTGCATATTATTACATAATACTGTAATTTAGTTACAACTTTTTAAAATGGTGTACAAAAATAGTTAGATATTTAAACCATGAAACCATGAATTTGGTAGGAGAGTTTATGAGTATCATTATTATCTTATGGATAAATAACATAAATTACACTTGAAATTCAAATAAAAACACATAATTTAAGGGATTGCTTGATTTTCTTCTCATTTTTTCAGTTTTAAAACCGTGTTTGAAGATAACTTTTGACTATTCAAACAATCAACTTTTTCATTCAAAATCTATTAATTTGTTAAAATTGTTTTTAAAACAAGTGTTTAAAAAAAATCAGAAACAATTGGGAAATGTCTTCTCATTGTTTTCTACTATTTTTTTTTTAATCTTGTTTAACATTTCCCTCAAATTCATATTCTATTCTATGTCTTGTACTATCCTCGTCTAGTCGTGTGAGCAACCTTTATTTAATTACATTTTAAAAATAAATATCAAATACATTATTTTTTTCAAACATTATGCTTCCAATCTTTTTTTTCACAAGTATCCTTTTTTAGAGGCAATGATGTTCAAAACATTGTTGGTCATTAAATATGTAGGCATCTTTGCTAGAAAATATTTGAATCTTGGCTCCCGTCTCCCTTTTGATTACATCTTTGCTGGAAAATATGTTTGTTTACATATTCAAAACATGCATATCCTAGGATTTTTGCCTCAAATTCAAAACATGCATATCCTAGGATTTTTGCCTCAAAAATTTCAAAAGTCGTAGAAGCTATGGATTTTAACTTTTTAATAAAGATGATCTTCTTCCTCAACCTCTGAACCAAACAGACTATAAATAAGTAATATAAATATTCTAATAAAATATGGAAAAAAAAGAATTATTTAATTTTTCTAATTCGACCAAAGCATAAGGCTCACTTCTCTAAATTGTGGAAAGATTTTTTTTATTATAAGTTTTTTTAGATAATCTTATTTAAGACATTAATCAACAATTTATTAGTTTGAGTGACAATAGACTCAATATCATTAAGTAATTTCTCATATTGAAATCATGATTGAAAAAGAAAAACCCTATTAAAAGTGTTTCTCAAAATCTTCTATTAAATATTAAAATAAGTGATATTTAGTGTTAATAACATGACATTAAAAATCTTATTAAAAAACTATTAGAAACTTAATAGGTAAATACGTCTTTAAATATTAAAATCCGAATCTTAATTCATTGTGTTACAAAAGTTAAGAGATTAATTCATTTTAGTAAACACATTCATGTTGATTAAGAAGGCAAAAAGATGAGTGAAAATAATAATATGTTTGAAAAATACATAAGAATCAATTTCATCACACAATAAAAAGGGATAAAACAGATGAAATAGATAAGAGGGAGGGAGACTATTACCATTTACAAAGGAACATCTTCCGTGGCTTGCTTAACTATGGTAGCTACCATCTCGATCTGTCCTTGCGCTGACATCAATGAGGAAAGGGTGCTGGGAGGGGGCCACTGAAGCTGATGATATTTCTTTTTCAATTTTATCTTTTTACTTTTTAAAATTATTTTTATTTATTTATTTAAAGTTTAATTATTATCTTTTTAATTATATCATTATTTTTATTTTAAAAAAATATTTGTCCATTTACTATAAATGAACAATAAATGATAGTAGTAATAGAGATTTTCTAGAAAACTAAAATGATTTTAATGTAATTGATATTAATATTAGTTATTATTTTTTATTTTATATATTATATTTGTGTGTGTTTGGTAAGCATTTTTAGTTAATTTTTAGATTTTTTTTGACTGGCTAAGATGTTTGTTTGACTTTATTAATAGTATTTTGATTAGCGTCCATCAAATTTGGTTGTCATATTTTAATTTTTAAGTGTTACTTCATTGCAAAAATGAATAAATTTTAAAATTATAAAATAAAATTCATTAATTTATCATAAACCTAAAACATATTTAAGCCTTAATTTGAGTAATGTAAAATATATAATAAGAGAAAATTTTAAAACATCAAGATTTGTCTTTCTTGATTTAAAATGAAAATTTATATTGATTCATTCAAATGAAATTTTATTGAATTGGTACAACTTGAAAATGCGTAACTCTTTACGAAGTAACAGCAGTTATGAATAACATACAGTATCTATGAATAGGATATTCTCCATGCACAATTCATTATTTCTTACATTCTTAAATTCATTTGCCTTTATCTTTGATGTATTGATGTATAAGAGATAAAAGCAAAATCATAGTCAAGAATCTTTATTATATCTTAAAAGAGATGTTGTTATCGCCGTAATTAAAAGAAAATTTGTTTTTAACCTAATTTGTTTTTTTATAGACAAATAATAGTGGTTAGTATGTAATGTTAGTGAAAGAATTTAAACTTTTTTGTATGACTTTAACACTTAAGTTCATTTTCTCAATCACCAAATTATCTCATGACTATGTTATTAACTTAAGTTGTGTTCATCATATTTAATTTTTTTAATCCTTGTGATTTAGTGTTTTTTTGTTTTTGTGAAATTATTTTTTTTGTTTTGTTTTTAGTCTTTAAAATACTTTAAATATCACTTTAGATAGTGAAAAAATATTATCTAAAGTACCATGAGGACAAAGAACAAAACAAATATGATTTATAAGGATCAAAAATAAAAATAAAATCTACAAGAATGAAAAATAAAAAAATACTACATTACAAAAATTAAAAATATATTTAAGTTAATTTGATATTAGTAATTACAAGATAAACATAAAAGAAAATGCTTATATACATCTTGAAAATATTGAGTACACTTTCTTCTTTTCATCTCTTACCTTTCAAGATTTCATTACTGCCGACATATAAAACATAGTTACATCATTTTTAATGAAGGAATAAATCAATTGGTAAATAATTAATAAATTTATAATAACCATATATAAATAAATGATTAAGCAACTCGACAATTAATTAATTCAATTTTGTATACTGTATCACTTAGAATTGATTTGTTAAAATTATTAATGCGTGAATCATTTAACATGGAATTGTTTTAACTTAATTAATCAACTAAGTTTGGATGTAAAATATGCATTTATGTTAAATAATTAAACAGAGAATTTTTTTTATCTATAGACTATAATCACCCTGACATAAACATCTATACCAAGGTTTCTAATCGGAAAATGTTTAGTTTTATTAAAAACATCAGTAAAAAAAATTGAACTCAAGCCTTAAGCTCTAATCACTAAATTAATTTTGTATCTCTTCATAAGTAATAGTGTAATATCCGCGTGAAGGTATTTTCCTTCCCCATACATTTTAAAGATTCAAGTAAATATATTTGCTTGAAATTCCGAAACCAAAAGCCATGATTGGGGCATTTGACCCTTGATAAATCAATCATTCAATCCAACTATTCATGTGAATAAGTCAGCATAGCCCGATATGCTTTTTGGCTTTGGTGAGATTATTCCAGGAGGCAAAATTTTAGTGAACATAAATAATTTTGCCAAAAACATCCAAAATAGGTCGTATTCAGGGTCTCAGTGGAGGAGAATACTAACTAACATGGAAATCATTGAATTCTAATTGGATATTGAATTCAGGCCTGCCGGCCCTCTTCTATGATTCGAATGGTGCTACAGATATGAAATTCAGGACAGTATGTATATATATTATTATTATTCGTGAACCACAATTCACAACATCAACATGATAAGTAGATATGCATTGTGGAATATTACATCACTTGTCTGCGTTTATACTAACACCACTCACTATATATTCGTGGTGGTGAATGCTGTGGGCATCATTTTTTTAAGATAAAGATAAGATTATATCATAAAAAAATTAACAGTACTTAACGACGTCATTGAAAAATATAAGACGAGAATAAACAATCATGTTTTGGAATTCAAACCCATGATTTTTATTTTTAGCTCAATTCCGTTGGAACAAGTAGACAATTTGGAGCCTGAGATTAGAATAAACAATTGTGTGGCTGGTTTTGGTTCGAATTGAACGTTCAGAGTAGCCAAAAAGATCTCTTGGTGACGTGGATGCCACCATTTTGTGGGCAGAGCACTTAATTTTATCTTGGGCATTTTATGCCTTTAGGGTTTATTGGAAGATAATGGGAGTGGTACCGTGTGTGTTCTTGTAAATAAACTAAAAGACCTAGTAACGACGACAATATCAAAAAATAAAATAAAAATAAAAATTGAACATTGCTAGTGTCATATAATTTTCTTATATAAACACAAACTGGTTAATTATTTAATGAATAATGTGGCCCAGACTTAGATATTCTGACGTTATAACAATAACAGAGATCCATGTACATGATATATATCAACCATCTTCTCGCGGGGCTCAGACTACCATGATTTAGTGGCACTACTATATATATATATATATATATGACATGATAATGTTATTGTTTTGGCTTTTTCTAATCTCGACGAAGAAAATGACTAAATTTTGGTCTTTTTAGGTGTGGCATACAATTAAGGAAAAGAACCCCTGACCTTTGGACGGTGCTGGATGTACCTTTTTTCATGCTTTGATTGGTTTACCCTAATTAGGTTGATCATTGCTACTTTAGATTTTAGCAAGAGTAATATTATTTATATATTAAATTATTCATTTTATTTCATAATATTTATTGTTAAATTTGAAAACACAAAAGCACGTTATTGATCGATCAAGAAAAAGATTAACGTCTAATTCTATTAATTTTGGGTTGCATAGAAAAGGGAGAAAGAAAAATATAAAAAGAAAAAAATATAATTAATGATGTGATAAAAAAAAAGAAAAAAAATAAAAAAGAGATAATAAAAAAATGAATATAAGACAATAATTAACCATTTGTGACAATTGTCACCTGGTTCTACCGATGCCTCGCACTTGCACACATGACACATGTATCCTTCGACTGCTTTTCGATCAGTTCATCAGCACTTCAGTGCCTGTTTAACTAATTAAAATTCCTTACAGCTGCCTTATAATTTATTTTTATTTAGGTTAACAAAGGTGCACATCCTAACATCTTTTGCAAGAGGATTTAAATATGATAGTATTATATTTTTTTTTCCTCTCACCGATTCAGTCTGGCCTTTTATTCGGGGATGACACGTCACTTGTTATGACATATAAATATTTTATTATTTTAAATATTTTTTTCTCTTTTTTCCTTTTCTCGGGTTGTAACTAGCATAATGGTATTCATGTAACTTTTTTCCACTCATTACTGATATGTGCAAGGGCATATCAACTTTGATAGATGATTATTTAAATTTCAAATAATATTTTCATCTCTAATGCATGTCATAGTTTATTAATTAGGAAATCATGTTTCCTATTCTCCATTTTCCTTAAGCGAAATGAATGAGATAGAGATTGACAGTAAAAAATTTTACTCAACAAACAAATTTCAAATCATAATTGATTGAAGTTTCAAATTGATATGCATCTTGTGTACTCTATTAATAATTCTACGAGTTGATGTCTTGTGGGCCATTTGAAACTTGAAAATAGGGATCTGAATCTCATTTGAAACGATTTCAGGATCAACTAATGTGATATTCACTTTGCAATGGCTTATGAATGGTGAAGGAGAAGGATAGACCTGCATGGCGCGTCCACCGCTCATTTGATCAAAAAAGAGAGCACTCCAGATAACTCTGATGTCATCTTCCTCCTTCACCTTAATTCGATGTGACTGCTGATCGTATCATATTATAATTATTAATTAATGGATCATATACATACCACGACCGCATAACCATATTCATATTCTATATATTGCTCTTCATTAGTGGATTGCACTTATATACTTATCAACGACATTCAATTCGTCGCACCTTCCTAAAATATTAATCACCAAAACAAATGTTAACACAAAAGTTTTACTTGAACAAATTAAAAGGACATCAAATATCACAAGTGTTACCCTTTTAACATTTCCCCGATGTCATCATGATATCTGTGGAACCCTGAATCTACACTTCATAAATTCTGGGCTGATTCGATCCTAGAAGAATACGTGCTTCTGGAGTTATACTTAGAAGCCTCTGGAGAAAGAAATATTTATTATATACAACAACAAAAATTCTGCTATTGTGATGAAGAAAAATCAACATTTAACAGATTGAACTCCTACCACATAATGAGACCAAGAGTTGATCACCATGACGATGAGGAATTGTCGTGCGTCTCAAAAAAATAAAGTAGCAAAAGTTTCCATGACAACAAAACATAATTCATAAGCTTCTTTACTGTTGGTCCCACTTATGAAATGACTATAACCTAATAATAAGCTAATTAGAGTGGTTAGATAGATATATTCATCCGTTTGTTAAGATGGGAAGGATGGGATTCTAAATAAAGCTTCCTTTTGGGCTTACAAAGGAAGGAATTCATGATTATTGATCATCATCAATATTATTATTATTATTTCTTTTTGAAGACAAATCTAGAAGCCAAATTTTTCTCCAAGTGGGCCCTACCCTCTTTCTTCTCCGATGCTCACATAGGAGGGATTTGGTTGGAGAGCTATACCATGTGGGGACTGTTGCGGTGACGAAGCACTTGCACTTTGGTGATCACTGATCAGTGATCACGCAAAAGCAAATTACAGCCGCTTATATGGTTTATAAAGTCATGCATGTCATTATTCTTTTTAAAGTCTATCATGTATGTGGCCTTCATTCATACACTTAACTGAGAAGATACTCCTCACGTCCATACTCTCACCAAGTTTATAGCTATCCTACAGTCTGCACAATATACTGAAATAATCACAGCTCATAGTATAGCAGTTCCGTTTTTGCTCCACTTAATAATCCTTTTCATCACAAAAATGTATAAAAGTCTCAGAAATAGATGCAAGATTATCTAAATTCATGTCTTGACAATCAAATGCTCTTGGAAAATAATGAAGAATCTAAGCCACAAAAGACCTTGATGGATTGAGAGAAAATGATCAGTGTCCTGCTCTTCGCTATGCGAAAGTATGGGGGAGGGATATTGTACGCAGCCTTATCCTTGCATATGCAAAGAGGTTGTTTCCAGATTCGAACCCATGATCAACAAGTTACCAAGGCACAACTTTACCGCTGCACCAAGGCTCGCCCTCTAATTAGACCATCTAATGCAAGAATATATATGTATGGTAGACTGTAGGATAGCTATAAACTCTCAAGTTGGATAAATTAAAACAATAAAAAATGTACATGAACATAGAAAGATTGAATCTAATAGATTCAAACTTTTTGATTGAAAGGAAGATAGAAGAAAGAGGTGCTTGAACAAGTAAAAAGAAGAAACGAAAATATTAAAGTAGTTGTTTTATAAAAGAGAGAAATAATATATTTAGCAGTAACCGAGTACATTTAGCAATTAGGCACACAGTATTCTGGTCAGGTGTTACCTGTGGGATTTTTTTGTTTTTTTGTTTTTGGGTGATCCAAAGTATTGTGGTGTGCTCACTAGTTCGGAACCCTAATATGATTGCTATGCGATCTGTATATTTGATTAGGGGTTGTTGCTTCCTGCACCCTTTTTGAAATATTTTTATCTTCTGAAAGCTAAAAAAACGGGTGCATTTCGGAATTTAAATTTACATTTCAGATTGGCCAGTCTGGAAGCCATAAAGGGGGTTCAAAAAGCAACTTGGAGGAGCAGGAAGTTGCAGTCTTGATTGGGACTATGGTCTAAGGACAGCATAGTCGGTCCAAAATCCAAATGACAAAAGACGATAACAAAAGGACAGTCCTTGGGCTTTGATTATGGCCCATGTCTGAATATCAAATGATTTGTTGTTTTCTGCGACAAAACATTGAAAAGGGTATTGACAACTTGCATCAGATAAGCAGACCATTTATTTAAATGACGATGTTGTAATAAATATGCAGCAAAAGAAAATTCGACATATAATTATAACATAAAAAAGTGAAGGATACAAATAGATAAATTGTAAGCGACGTTACTACTACCCAGCCATGCTGACATAAGGGTATTAAATCGAACGTTATATCATGATAAGTTTGGACATTCGTCTACACATATATGAAGCTGAATGTCTACATGAATAGCTTTCATGCGAAGCCTCAATTCATCTGGAATCTGTGTGTGTGTGTGTAATTTTTCTGAATGTCTTAGCATTGTTTAATTCCATTCTTCGTCATTATAAAAAAGTCCATTAATTCTTCATCATTATAAACATTTTCCTTATAATATAAACAAAATTGGCTCCCTTACCTGCGTCGCAAAATGCTCTTTTCCATGTCTTTTATAGCATTTTCAATTCTTTATTTTCTTCCTAGGTGATTTCAACCTTATTAAACTCTTTTCCATGTAGTAAAATGCTAAACTAAGTGTTTTGTTGAAGAATGAATTTTTAAACTAAGATGTTCTTTACTAGGAATAAAATCATAGCAAAATTTTACTCTACACATACATTTTTTCTTTAACCTGAATGATCAAATTTGCCAGATCAAACTATACATTATAATCCATAATCTTCCTTAAACATGTGTTTTTGTTAGACACCATCCTTCAGTAGTTCAGTCAAATGAATACAACCTGGTCTTTTGTACATTTGGACTTCAATTTGGTTGTTAGCATGATTTATAAGCACGACATGTTTTTAAAATAGGGATTTGACTAAATTTTATGGGTTGTGTTGGGTTTGTGTAATATTTTTTTATACACTCAACTCATATGAATCTTTGAAACAATAAATTTCTTTTGTAAAACATGATTTTTTTAGAATAATAATTTATTTTTGTCTAAAATTTTGTAAAATATAATGATTAATGTACTTAAAAGAAATCAAATTGTGATAATATTATTTGACTAGTAAAATTAATGATTTTAATGCTAACATCATAGTTTTATTTTTAATAGAAATAAAATATTATATTAATATGAGAAAACACAAACAAAATCAATACAAAGATAAAAAAAACTTAAAAAGAAAAGAAAAATTATGAGTGGTCTAATTTAATAATTTAATAAACTATAAAAACTAAAAATTAATGTTTTTTATTTAATAATTAATTTATATATAGTAATAAATATAATTATATGCTATGGATTGAGGTAGATAAAAAAAAATAAAACCTATTACATGACTCATTTATAATTAGATCTTAATTTAATTAGGTCAATTTTGATCTGAACACTTAAAAAAGTTAATCCAATGTAATTAAGTTAGTTTGAGTAAAAAACTTAATCCAATATAATTAAGTTAGTTTGAGAAATGAATTGTGACTGAAACATTTGAACACCCCAATTTTAAAATATTGTGATAAAATTCCCTTACAAACATATAAGCCATTCTTATTAAATAAAATTTGTAAACAAATTATCAAATAGTTATTTACTATTTTTATAAGATACATGTACATTGAAAAAATATTGTGGATAAATATATTTCCGCAGTGTAAATAAGTTATCAAAAGATTGTTCACTTAATTTGTTTATTTAAGATACGTAAACATAAAAAATATTAAGAAATAAGAATCATATTTATTAACTATAAAAATTCACCAATTATACAAATTAATAAATTATTTTATTTTTCACTAACAGAATATTAATAATGAAAATAATAGTAATAATAATGACAATATCAATAAAAATGTATATAATAATCATTAGGCATTTTACAAACATAACTATTTTTATAAATTATTTAAGAGTATTAAATAAATAATAATAACCATAATAATACTCATATTGTTATTGTTATAGATCGGCCGGGACTTGTTTTGATTTAAAATTAGAGTATATAAATAAAATAAAGTAAATAGTTTTAATAATATTAAAATACTTTTGTTCAAAATAAACCATTTATAACAAAAAATTTCTATATAAAATAAGTTAAGATAATCACTTAAATTTATCATAGCCATTTTTTAAATTAAATCAAATACCATTTAGGTATTATTAAAAGACCAAAATTGCAATTCTAATTGCATATAATTTTAGAAAAGAAAAATATCAGTGACACTTTCTTTCTAACACTTGTTATATGATTGATTATATTTTATTAAAAATTATTAATTTTGGTGAATAAATAAAAAATGTAATCCACAAAAATTGATGATCTATAATAAATACTAGCGGATCATAAAGAAAGTATTAGGAAGATATATAGTGTTAGAGTCAAACTCTAAGAATGAAAAAAATGACAAATATAAAAAATAAAATAACTATTTTTACAAAGATAATATAAATGTGTTATAATATATAAATATTTTTTCTTCAACTTATATACTAAAAATAAAATTGACGATATGAATTCAAATGATTTAACCTTTTATTTTTGCACTAAAATGGAAATATAAATTACAAAAGCTTTGATAACATGATTTTATTATTTAATTTAGAATTTATAATTATATATAAATACAAAAATTTATAGTATTTAGTTTAAGTTAAATTTATAAATAATAATAAGTTTTTTAAAAAAATAATATAAAAATCTTATCAATATTGGTGATAAATGTTAGAAACATTAATTGCAAAAAATATATAAATATTCGAAATATTTTCATGGTTGAAATAATTTAGGAGAAAAATATTCAATAGTTAAGATTTTGAAAACATTAGATTTTGTAAAAAGACAAAAAAAAAAACTATGTGACCATATGTAACTACAGTTGAAAATAAATACAATGTACTAATTCTGATTGAATCAATACGTGTAACTACTAACTACAATTGAAAATAAATAATTAAATATAAAAGTACAAGATTTCAATTTTAAATTTAAATATATAAAAAAAACGTGGTTGATCAAAAGAGAAGACTTCATTAGAAATATAAAAGACATATCACTATTATTTTAATAATAACAATAAAAAGGTATCCTTGCATGTGTGTTGATTTTACTTTATTTTTAGTGAAATGATTATTTTTTTAAATTATCTTAATTTAAAAAAAAATTCAAGTGAAAATATTATTCTAGTTCCTTCTGCTATGCAATGTTCCGTATATAACAACGCAAGGCAAAAATGCTAAAGGTGCTGTACTGAAATTATAAATACAACATGCAATCAGCCTTCCAATACCACGTTTGCCTCTGGAAAAACTGATCGCATCAAATCATCAACCTTAATTTGACAAGACTTGAATGAAAAAGGGGTCTACATGGTTACTCATCGTTATAAGTATAAAGACAAGTAGTTTGAAATACATATAAATAAAACCTCCGATAATCTAAAAAAGAATGTCTGTAACATATCAAATTAATTCTTAAAATTATAAATATCAATTTATTTAATTCCTAATAATACAGAAGCATGAAATTAATTTCAAAATTTAACAGCTATTAATCAATTTAATACATAAAATTAACTTCAATAATTAATTTAGATTCTTAAATTATAAAATTAATTAATTCACTTTTTTAAATATTAAAAACTAAAGTAATTAGTATTTACAATTTCATATATATATATATAAGTTTGACAATCATCAATTAATTTGATACTTATTTTAGGGATCAAATTGTCTAATACACATAAAAGTTATAAACTAAAATGACTTATTATTATCGAAATTTAAATTTAAATTGAAAAATCCTTAATTTAAAACTAAAATGATTAATAATTGTAATTTTAATGATTAATGTAACAGTTTAACACCAAAAAATTTATTTTGTTTTTTACAAACAACAATTTTTTAGAATTTTAACGACTAATCAATGTTCTGAAGGTAAAACTTTTTTCTGTCCATACTCTTTTAAGAAATAATTTAACTATATTTTTTATTTGTAGTTAAATTATACCTAAGAGTTTAATTATTATATATTGTTAGTATAATTTTATTTTACATTTATAATCAATTATAATACATGATATGTGTGCTTTTTAAGATAATTAGCATGAAACTTGAATTTTTTTTTTAGAAACATGATGTTTTGTGATTGATTGACGTGGTAAATGAAATTTATGTTGTCTATGGATATAACCTAAATCCTTAAAATAATTTAATATATATTTTTATGAGATAAACCAAACTAGTCAACAGATTATTTAATATTACAAGTGAGCTTGGCCTTTAATATTATAATCCAATGGGCGGAATCGCATTTAGAAGATAACCGCACCCCTAAAGTTGAAAAAATTATTGCTGTATTAAGTATGTGTTCAATGCAAAAATATTAATATTTAAAACATTAAACCCAGACCAACTTACCATTTTTTCTCTCCGTTACAATAATATTGTTAATTCTTTTAAAAATTTAAATATTATTATGAGTCAAACAAACATACAGTATTAGCATAAAAACTTCATACTCTTCACCAATCCGAAATTATTATTGAAATAAATTAGAAGATGATTATTATAAATGTTAATAAATCTATCATTAATTAAAAATTATTATTATAAAAGTTAATTATTTGTGATTAAATAGTTAGGGGATTAAAAAAAGTATAGATAGAAAAAAGTATCAATATTTAATCAATCACCTAAATTAAAATTGAAGTTTATAAGTTTTTTCCTTATTTATATGGTGCTCAATTTTTTCACTTCTACTCATATGGGACTTTACTTAGGCTTAGACTTATACTACAACCAACGTAAATGAAATATTTATATTATCAAGAAATATATTATTTATTTTGTAATATATATTGATCTAATATAATTGATTAAAGAAGGTGTATGGATTATTATAAATTTATTGATACTATCTTTTGATTTCGATAAAAAAAAAGAATTTACAATATATATTGTGAATTGTCTCTTCAATCCTAATTGATATTTTTTTTTGTCTTTTGAATAATCATTCAATGACATATGTTCATTTTTATGCTAGTTTTTTTTTTTTTTTTTTGTTATGCACTTAGTTTTCAAATCGAGGGAGAGAAGTCGCTTTTTTTATTATTTTTAATTTTTATGACGATAACCAAACCAAGGCAGCATTTTACTCATAAATTTTTCTGTGGGAAAGCACGAAGTGAATCAGGCATAGACATGGTGAATTGGTGATTGATGCTCTTTCTCTGCACCCCATATATATCATATTCATATCTATGTCTGTGTTGACACATTGTCTTAAACCAACCCACATGTGTTGGTGTTGCTTGGATTTTGCATTAGTTACCTTACCTTAACCTTAACCTTAGGATACTTCCTTCTTTTATGTCCTCTCTCTTCCCTTTTCACTCCTTTCTTGCATGCTTTAAACAAACACTCATACACCACTCTTTGCTTTGCAACTAACCATTATTTACTCCTATTCTCATAACTTGTTGCCACCACCATCATTCTCTGGTGAGTGTTATTGCTCTATGGTGATAGTAATGAATCTTTTTTTTTTGGTTTTGTTTTCTCTTGACCCCGTGAATTGTTGCAGACTTTGCCTCCCCGATTGACTTGTGATGGGTCCTGTGAGAGGATTCAAGAAGAAAAGAAAGCCAGAGAAGAAGCATGACAAGAATGGTTCTGCTGCTGCTTCTGGGTCACCCGAGGGAGATGGTCCTGTAGATTGGTGGGATGACTTGTCAAAGAGAATGAATGGTAGATTTCTTTCTGTCTTTTACCGTGTTCAATAATTCCTTTCATGTTTGCTATTCGCTTTTTTATGTGTGATGTTGCTTTTTGCTAATGAATCCTGACCTGCTTTGCTGAATGCCTTGGTTCTCATCTCTATTTTGCAAAATAACTGTTTTGTCATTGAAATTATTTGC